>NW_027600560.1:0-13198 GCF_964194155.1 Cetorhinus maximus | reverse complement strand
CCCCACCCCCACACCCCCTCCCCGTCTAACAGTCCATTACCCGTCACCAATAACTTTAGGACTGGAAAGCAAAATGAAACAAAGAAACTCACACTTATTTTTAATGTCCCAGTGAAAGTTTTTCAAGCTCTGTCCTCAAGAAAAATGTTTAATTCCTGGGCATTTCTGGAGGGTGAGTCACCCTAGACCCAGGTGACCATCCCTTATATTAATCTGGGCAGTAAGTAATAAATGGGGAACACTATTGGAGAGAGTGGGGCAGTGGGATTAGTTTGGGATTGATACAGGGCTATGGGGAGAGAGCGGGACAGTGGGATTAGTTTGGGATTGATACAGGGCTATGGGAGAGAGCGGGACAGTGGGATTAGTTTGGGGATTGATACAGGGCTATGGGGAGAGAGCGGGGCAGTGGGATTAGTTTGGGATTGATACAGGGCTATGGGGAGAGAGTGGGGCAGTGGGATTAGTTTGGGATTGATACAGGGCTATGGGGAGAGAGTGGGGCAGTGGGATTAGTTTGGGATTGATACAGGGCTATGGGGAGAGAGCGGGACAGTGGGATTAGTTTGGGATTGATACAGGGCTATGGGGAGAGAGCGGGACAGTGGGATTAGTTTGGGGATTGATACTGGGCTATGGGGAGAGAGCGGGACAGTGGGATTAGTTTGGGGATTGATACAGGGCTATGGGGAGAGAGCGGGACAGTGGGATTAGTTTGGGGATTGATACAGGGCTATGGGGAGAGAGCGGGACAGTGGGATTAGTTTGGGATTGATACAGGGCTATGGGGAGAGAGCGGGACAGTGGGATTAGTTTGGGATTGATACAGGGCTATGGGGAGAGAGCGGGACAGTGGGTTTAGTTTGGGATTGATACAGGGCTATGGGGAGAGAGTGGGACAGTGGGATTAGTTTGGGGTGTGATACAGGGCTATGGGGAGAGAGCGGGGCAGTGGGATTAGTTTGGGATTGGTACAGGGCTATGGGGAGAGAGCGGGGCAGTGGGATTAGTTTGGGGATTGATACAGGGCTATGGAGAGAGAGCGGGACAGTGGGATTAGTTTGGGGATTGATACAGGGCTATGGGGAGAGAGCGGGACAGTGGGATTAGTTTGGGATTGATACAGGGCTATGGGGAGAGAGCGGGACAGTGGGATTAGTTTGGGATTGATACAGGGCTATGGGGAGAGAGCGGGACAGTGGGATTAGTTTGGGGATTGATACAGGGCTATGGGGAGAGAGCGGGACAGTGGGTTTAGTTTGGGATTGATACAGGGCTATGGGGAGAGAGCGGGACAGTGGGATTAGTTTGGGATTGATACAGGGCTATGGGGAGAGAGTGGGGCAGTGGGATTAGTTTGGGATTGATACAGGGCTATGGGGAGAGAGCGGGACAGTGGGATTAGTTTGGGATTGATACAGGGCTATGGGGAGAGAGCGGGACAGTGGGATTAGTTTGGGATTGATACAGGGCTATGGGGAGAGAGTGGGACAGTGGGATTAGTTTGGGGATTGATACAGGGCTATGGGGAGAGAGCGGGACAGTGGGATTAGTTTGGGGATTGATACAGGGCTATGGGGAGTGAGCGGGGCAGTGGGATTAGTTTGGGATTGATACAGGGCTATGGGGAGAGAGCGGGGCAGTGGGATTAGTTTGGGATTGATACAGGGCTATGGGGAGAGAGCGGGACAGTGGGTTTAGTTTGGGATTGATACAGGGCTATGGGGAGAGAGTGGGACAGTGGGATTAGTTTGGGATTGATACAGGGCTATGGGGAGAGAGCGGGGCAGTGGGATTAGTTTGGGATTGATACAGGGCTATGGGGAGAGAGCGGGACAGTGGGTTTAGTTTGGGATTGATACTGGTCTATGGGGAGAGAGTGGGGCAGTGGGATTAGTTTGGGATTGATACAGGGCTATGGGGAGAGAGTGGGGCAGTGGGATTAGTTTGGGATTGATACAGGGCTATGGGGAGAGAGCGGGACAGTGGGATTAGTTTGGGATTGATACAGGGCTATGGGGAGAGAGCGGGACAGTGGGATTAGTTTGGGATTGATACAGGGCTATGGGGAGAGAGCGGGACAGTGGGATTAGTTTGGGATTGATACAGGGCTATGGGGAGAGAGCGGGACAGTGGGTTTAGTTTGGGATTGATACAGGGCTATGGGGAGAGAGCGGGACAGTGGGATTAGTTTGGGATTGATACAGGGCTATGGGGAGAGAGCGGGACAGTGGGATTAGTTTGGGATTGATACAGGGCTATGGGGAGAGAGCGGGACAGTGGGATTTCTCTAGTAAAGAGATAGCATTGACATGATGTGCCAAATGGCCTCCTCCTGTGCTTTCCTGGTTCTCTAACCCAGTTCTAAACATTGCTTTGCAATGTTATTAGGGATGGATTAAAAAGGGACTGTATGGAATGCAGGCAATAGATTCCCAGTTAAACAATGTTTACAGAGTGGAGCATTGTACTGTCAATAAATCAGAATCACAACAAGTCATCCCTTGAATGTCATGGAAAACACCCCCTTGAATATTAACAGAAGGGCAGCAGTCGGAAGGCATTCAGCAATGTGGCCCAATCCCACTGAGTATCAGAATCCTTTACATGTTGGGAGTCGGGAGGCAGGGACTCTGTCTGTGGTCCCACAACTGACAGATGGACATTCCTGGGGTTGTCAGCAGATTACAGATGACAGGAGGAGACTGAACCCCAGCTCCAGCTGCAGGAACAATGCAGACCCCACTCTCCCCTGTCACGCCCCCAGCACGATGGGAGGGGCTGGTCTCCGAGCATTGTCACCACATTCTCAGCGACAGAGGATGTCAAACAACAGTGGATTTGATCACAGTGGAAACACCCACTATCTCAGGGTGGCCTTTTAAAACTGCTGTACAGCACCAGAGGGGAGTGAACTGTCCCTCACTGAGTACTGTAAACGTAAAGGAGCTAAAACCGAGGCACACACAAGACATCCAGGTCCGGGCAGCAGTGAATCATTCAACAACAAGAACTTACATTTATATAGCCTCTTCAACCTCGTAAAACATTTCAAAGCCTTTGACAGGAGCATTATCAATGAAAGGTTTCAGTGAAACATGTTGAATATGAAATGAATTTCACTGCGATCTATGAGCTGTTTTGAATTATTAAACTTCAAAATGTTTTCATTTTAATGCTTAGATCCTTTAATATGGGATAGTTATTGGTGAAATTCCCTTTTGAAAGGAAATTTTAAAGAGTGTTCAGTTAATGAGACAATTACCCCTAGCAAAAATTATGGACCAAGATTTTCAACCTGCTAGATATTCTGTTACTGTAATGAGATTTTCTATAAATAGCTTTCCTTGTGGTAATGTTACTTCTACAGCTTCATCCTTTATGGCAGCCCAGAGTTTATACCCTTTCAATACCTCCAGTCCAACAATCAGCATACACAATCCTCCACCATTCACCCTGGCAGAACATTGCTCTTTGACTCTCCAAATCATTTCTCATTAAAAAGGTCTCAATCTTTTCATCATGACTAGTATTCCTTCATCCCCAGTCTTGTTCTAGTCAAATCCTCAGTGTTCCCATGACTCCAATATCCATCCTGTAGTGCGAGCCCAGCACTCTACATGTAATATTCCAACTCTGACCCAACTAATGTCCTGTACAAATTCAATAACGCTTGAGTTTATGTCCAATATCTTCACGTAAAAAGCACAGAACCTCACCTCGCTGAGCTGTATCATCGGAATGAAGCTGACCCTGTTCTCACCGAGCGGCTATTTGGATCATTGTGTTTCCCACCTTTACACATCGAGGGGATGAATGAAGAGGAACACGGTACCAGTACATTAGAAACAGAGCTTTAAACAGGAGCAACAGGCTCCTTAGTCTGACACGCAAATTTGTGAAGTTTTCCATGTTTTTGCTGAGTTGCCCTTCCAGAGGGCCGGAGTGACCAGGGCACATCAAATGGCCTTTGCGCCGTAAACATTTTATGAATCTAGTTTTCCCCTTCTTCTATCCTGCGTAAAGGATTGAGACCGATTACCGGGATTAAATGTGCGGTGTATCTGTATAACAATCACCCGGCAACCAGTAACCAGCAATGAGTCAGGGGAAGAGGAACTGACCAGAGCTCAAGAAGTGACAATCTCCGTGGACAGTGTAAGGCTTTTCGCCCTGGGAGGAGAAATCGGCCTAGGGTGCAGCTCGCAATCCCCGGAATGATACTGGGGCTAAAAGGGTTACGTTCTGAGAACAGTCTGCATTAATTAAGCTCATATTCCCTCAGGTATAGGAGATTCAGGGCTGATGTAATTGAGATTTTTAAAAAATGTTAGAAGGATTCCACAGGATAGATGAAGACAAATGGTTTTCACTAGTTGAGGGAAATGCAGAACAAGAGGACAGAGTTTCAACATCAGATCCAAGCCATTCAGGAGTGAAATCAGAAAACATTTCTTCACACAAGGGATGGTGCAAAGCTCGAGCACTCTCCCACTGAGCGGCTGTGGACGCTGAGGGTTATTAGAATATTTGAGGCTGGCATTGACAGATTTTTGCAGGGTAAGGAGATCAAGGCACATGGAGCTGAGGCGGGTAAATGGGGTTGAGGTACCAAACAGCCATGATCGAATAGAATGGTGAAACCGACTCGAGGGGCTGAATCACAGAATCACACAGGGCAGAAAAGGCCCTTCGGCCCATCGAGTCTGCACCAACACGTGAGAAACACCTGATCTACCTAATCCCATTGACCAGCACTTGGACCATAGCCTCGAATGTTATGACATAGCCTCCTCCTGGACTCCTTTTTTAGTTTCTCTCCTTAGTGTTTTACTTTGGAGTGCTAGAGACAGGAAGGGGTTAAAACAATCGATGTGCCTGAGGACATGAACCTTGGTGGATCCAAACTGTAAAGGATTTGTAAAGAAGGTACATAAGGGGGGGAGTTGGATGGGGTACAGTGTGTGTGAGAGGGTGGGGAGTTGGATGGGGTACAGTGTGTGTGTGTGAGAGGGTGGGGAGTTGGATGGGGTACAGTGTGTGTGAGAGGGTGGGGAGTTGGATGGGGTACAGTGTGTGTGAGAGGGTGGGGAGTTGGATGGGGTACAGTGTGTGTGAGTGGGTGGGGAGTTGGATGGGGTACAGTGTGTGTGAGAGGGTGGGGAGTTGGATGGGGTACAGTGTGTGTGAGAGGGTGGGGAGTTGGATGGGGTACAGTGTGTGTGAGAGGGTGGGGAGTTGGATGGGGTACAGTGTGTGTGTGAGGGTGGGGAGTTGGATGGGGTACAGTGTGTGTGAGAGGGTGGGGAGTTGGATGGGGTACAGTGTGTGTGTGTGAGGGTGGGGAGTTGGATGGGGTACAGTGTGTGTGTGTGAGGGTGGGGAGTTGGATGGGGTAGAGTGTGTGTGAGAGGGTGGGGAGTTGGATGGGGTACAGTGTGTGTGTGAGAGGGTGGGGAGTTGGATGGGGTACAGTGTGTGTGTGAGAGGGTGGGGAGTTGGATGGGGTACAGTGTGTGTGAGAGGGTGGGGAGTTGGATGGGGTACAGTGTGTGTGTGAGGGTGGGGTGTTGGATGGGGTATAGTGTGTGTGTGTGAGGGTGGGGAGTTGGATGGGGTACAGTGTGTGTGAGAGGGTGGGGAGTTGGATGGGGTACAGTGAGTGTGTGAGAGGGTGGGGAGTTGGATGGGGTACAGTGTGTGTGTGAGAGGGTGGGAGTTGGATGGGGTACAGTGTGTGTGTGTGAGGGTGGGGAGTTGGATGGGGTACAGTGTGTGTGTGAGGGTGGGGAGTTGGATGGGGTACAGTGTGTGTGTGTGAGAGGGTGGGGAGTTGGATGGGGTACAGTGTGTGTGAGAGGGTGGGGAGTTGGATGGGGTACAGTGTGTGTGAGAGGGTGGGGAGTTGGATGGGGTACAGTGTGAGTGAGGGTGGGGAGTTGGATGGGGTACAGTGTGTGTGTGTGAGAGGGTGGGGAGTTGGATGGGGTACAGTGTGTGTGTGAGAGGGTGGGGAGTTGAATGGGGTACAGTGTGTGTGAGAGGGTGGGGAGTTGGATGGGGTACAGTGTGTGTGAGAGAGGGTGGGGAGTTGGATGGGGTACAGTGTGTGTGAGAGAGGGTGGGGAGTTGGATGGGGTACAGTGTGTGTGAGAGGGTGGGGAGTTGGATGGGGTACAGTGTGTGTGAGAGGGTGGGGAGTTGGATGGGGTACAGTGTGTGTGTGTGAGAGGGTGGGGAGTTGGATGGGGTACAGTGTGTGTGAGAGAGTGGGGAGTTGGATGGGGTACAGTGTGTGTGAGAGAGGGTGGGGAGTTGGATGGGGTACAGTGTGTGTGAGAGGGTGGGGAGTTGGATGGGGTACAGTGTGTGTGAGAGGGTGGGGAGTTGGATGGGGTACAGGGTGTGTGTGTGAGAGGGTGGGGAGTTGGATGGGGTACAGTGTGTGTGTGTGGGGGTGGGGAGTTGGATGGGGTACAGTGTGTGTGTGTGAGGGTGGGGAGTTGGATGGGGTACAGTGTGTGTGAGAGGGTGGGGAGTTGGATGGGGTACAGTGTGTGTGAGAGGGTGGGAGTTGGATGGGGTACAGTGTGTGTGAGAGGGTGGGGAGTTGGATGGGGTACAGTGTGTGTGAGAGGGTGGGGAGTTGGATGGGGTACAGTGTGTGTGTGAGGATGGGGAGTTGGATGGGGTACAGTATGTGTGAGAGAGGGTGGGGAGTTGGATGGGGTACAGTGTGTGTGAGAGGGTGGGGAGTTGGATGGGGTACAGTGTGTGTGTGAGAGGCTGGGGAGTTGGATGGGGTACAGTGTGTGTGTGAGGGTGGGGAGTTGGATGGGGAACAGTGTGTGTGTGAGAGGCTGGGGAGTTGGATGGGGTACAGTGTGTGTGTGAGGGTGGGGAGTTGGATGGGGTACAGTGTGTGTGAGAGGGTGGGGAGTTGGATGGGGTACAGTGTGTGTGTGTGAGGGTGGGGAGTTGGATGGGGTACAGTGTGTGTGTGAGGGTGGGGAGTTGGATGGGGTACAGTGTGTGTGTGAGAGGGTGGGGAGTTGGATGGGGTACAGTGTGTGTGAGAGGGTGGGGAGTTGGATGGGGTACAGTGTGTGTGTGAGGGTGGGGAGTTGGATGGGGTACAGTGTGTGTGAGAGGGTGGGGAGTTGGATGGGGTACAGTGTGTGTGTGTGAGGGTGGGGAGTTGGATGGGGTACAGTGTGTGTGAGAGGATGGGGAGCTGGATGGTGTACAGTGTGTGTGTGAGGGTGGGGAGTTGGATGGGGTACAGAGTGTGTGAGGGGGTGGGGAGTTGGATGGGGTACAGTGTCTATCTGAGGGTGGGGAGTTGGATGGGGTACAGAGTGTGTGTGTGAGAGGGTGGGGAGTTGGATGGGGTACGGTGTGTGTGAGAGAGGGTGGGGAGTTGGATGGGGTACAGTGTGTGTGAGAGGGTGGGGAGTTGGATGGGGTACAGTGTGTGTGAGAGGGTGGGGAGATGGATGGGGTACAGTGTGTGTGTGAGGGTGGGGAGTTGGCTGGGGTACAGTGTGTTTGTGAGGGTGGGGAGTTGGATGGGGTAAAGTGTGTGTGAGAGAGGGTGGGGAGTTGGATGGGGTACAGTGTGTGTGAGAGGGTGGGGAGTTGGATGGGGTACAGTGTGTTTGTGAGGGTGGGGAGTTGGATGGGGTACAGTGTGTGTGAGAGAGGGTGGGGAGTTGGATGGGGTACAGTGTGTGTGTGAGGGTGGGGAGTTGGATGGGGTACAGTGTGTGTGTGAGAGGGTGGAGAGTTGGATGGGGTACAGTGTGTGTGTGAGAGGGTGGGGAGTTGGATGGGGTACAGTGTGTGTGAGAGGGTGGGGAGTTGGATGGGGTACAGTGTGTGTGTGAGGGTGGGGAGTTGGATGGGGTACAGTGTGTGTGTGAGGGTGTGGAGTTGGATGGGGTACAGCGTGTGTGTGAGGGTGGGGAGTTGGATGGGGTACAGTGTGAGTGTGAGGGTGGGGAGTTGGATGGGGTACAGTGTGTGTGAGGGTGGGGAGTTGCATGGGGTACAGTGTGTGTGTGAGAGGGGGGGGAGTTGGATGGGGTGCAGTGTGTGTGTGAGGGTGGGGAGTTGGATGGGGTACAGTGTGTGTGAGAGGGTGGGGAGTTGGATGGGGTACAGTGTGTGTGTGAGGGTGGGGAGTTGGATGGGGTACAGTGTGTGTGTGAGGGTGGGGAGTTGGATGGGGTACAGTGTGTGTGAGGGTGGGGAGTTGGATGGGGTACAGTGTGTGTGAGAGGGTGGGGAGTTGGATGGGGTACAGTGTGTGTGTGAGGGTGGGGAGTTGGATGGGGAACAGTGTGTGTGAGAGAGGGTGGGGTGTTGGATGGGGTTCAATGTGTTTGAGAGGGTGGGGAGTTGGATGGGGTACAGTGTGTTTGTGAGGGTGGGGAGTTAGATGGGGTACAGTGTGTGTGAGAGAGGGTGGGGAGTTGGATGGGGTACAGTGTGTGTGTGAGGGTGGGGAGTTGGATGGGGTACAATGTGTGTGAGAGAGGGTGGGGAGTTGGATGGGGTACAGTGTGTGTGTGAGAGGGTGGGGAGTTGGATGGGGTACAGTGTGTGTGTGTGAGAGGGTGGGGAGTTGGATGGGGTACAGTGTGTGTGAGAGGGTGGGGAGTTGGATTGGGTACAGTGTGTGTGAGAGAGGGTGGGGAGTTGGATGGGGTACAGTGTGTGTGAGAGGGTGGGGAGTTTGATGGGGTACAGTGTGTGAGAGGGTGGGGTTTTGGATGGGGTACAGTGTGTGTGTGAGGGTGGGGAGTTGGATAGGGTACTGTGTGTGTGTGTGAGAGGGTGGGGAGTTGGATGGGTTACAGTGTGTGTGAGAGGGTGGGGAGTTGGATGGGGTACAGTGTGTGTGAGAGGGTGGGGAGTTGGATGGGGTACAGTGTGTGTGTGAGGGTGGGGAGTTGGATGGGGTACAGTGTGTGTGAGAGGGTGGGGAGTTGGATGGGGTACAGAGTGTGTGTGAGAGGGTGGGGAGTTGGATGGGGTACAGTGTGTGTGAGAGGGTGGGGAGTTGGATGGGGTACAGTGTGTGTGTGAGGGTGGGGAGTTGGATGGGGTACAGTGTGTGTGAGAGAGGGTGGGGAGTTGGATAGGGTACAGTGTGTGTGAGAGGGTGGGGAGTTGGATGGGGTACAGTGTGTGTGAGAGGCTGGGGAGTTGGATGGGGTACAGTGTGTGTGAGAGGGTGGGGAGTTGGATGGGGTACAGTGTGTGTGAGAGGGTGGGGAGTTGGATGGGGTACAGTGTGTGTGTGAGGGTGCGGAGTTGGATGGGGTGCAGTGTGTTTGTGAGGGTGGGGAGTTGGATGGGGTACAGTATGTGTGAGAGAGGGTGGGGAGTTGGATGGGGTACAGTGTGTGTGAGAGGGTGGGGAGTTGGATGGGGTACAGTGTGTTTGTGAGGGTGGGGAGTTGGATGGGGTACAGTGTGTGTGAGAGAGGGTGGGGAGTTGGATGGGGTACAGTGTGTGTGTGAGGGTGGGGAGTTGGATGGGGTACAGTGTGTGTGAGAGAGGGTGGGGAGTTGGATGGGGTACAGTGTGTGTGTGAGAGAGTGGGGAGTTGGATGGGGTACAGTGTGTGTGTGTGAGAGGGTGGGGAGTTGGATGGGGTACAGTGTGTGAGAGGGTGGGGAGTTGGATGGGGTACAGTGTGTGTGTGAGGGTGGGGAGTTGGATGGGGTACAGTGTGTGTGTGAGGGTGGGGAGTTGGATGGGGTACAGTGTGTGTGTGAGAGGGTGGTGAGTTGGTTGGGGTACAGTGTGTGTGTGAGGGTGGTGAGTTGAATGGGGTACAGTGTGTGTGTGTGAGAGGGTGGGGAGTTGGATGGGGTACAGTGTATGTGAGAGGGTGGGGAGTTGGATGGGGTACAGTGTGTGTGAGAGGGTGGGGAGTTGGATGGGGTACAGTGTGTGTATGAGGGTGGGGAGTTGGATGGGGTACAGTGTGTGTGTGTGAGAGGGTCGGGAGTTGGATGGGGTACAGTGTGTGTGAGAGGGTGGGGAGTTGGATGGGGTACAGTGTGTGTGAGAGGGTGGGGAGTTGGATGGGGTACAGTGTGTGTGAGAGGGTGGGGAGTTGGATGGGGTACAGTGTGTGTGTGAGAGGGTGGTGAGTTGGTTGGGGTACAGTGTGTGTGTGAGGGTGGTGAGTTGAATGGGGTACAGTGTGTGTGTGTGAGAGGGTGGGGAGTTGGATGGGGTACAGTGTATGTGAGAGGGTGGGGAGTTGGATGGGGTACAGTGTGTGTGAGAGGGTGGGGAGTTGGATGGGGTACAGTGTGTGTATGAGGGTGGGGAGTTGGATGGGGTACAGTGTGTGTGTGTGAGAGGGTCGGGAGTTGGATGGGGTACAGTGTGTGTGAGAGGGTGGGGAGTTGGATGGGGTACAGTGTGTGAGAGGGTGGGGAGTTGGATGGGGTACAGTGTGAGTGAGAGGGTGGGGAGTTGGATGGGGTACCGTGTGTGTGAGAGGGTGGGGAGTTGGATGGGGTACAGTGTGTGAGAGGGTGGGGAGTTGGATGGGGTACAGTGTGTGTGTGAGGGTCGGGAGTTGGATGGGGTACAGTGTGTGTGAGGGTGGGGAGTTGGATGGGGTACAGTGTCTTTGTGAGAGGGTGGGGAGTTGGATGGGGTACAGTGTGTGTGTGAGACGGTGGGGAGTTGGTTGGGGTACAGTGTGTGTGTGAGGGTGGGGAGTTGGATGGGGTACAGTGTGTGTGTGTGAGAGGGTGGGGAGTTGGATGGGGTACAGTGTGTGTGAGAGGGTGGGGAGTAGGATGGGGTACAGTGTGTGTGAGAGGGTGGGGAGTTGGATGGGGTAAAGTGTGTGTGAGAGGGTGGGGAGTTGGATGGGGTACAGTGTGTGTGTGAGGGTGGGGAGTTGGATGGGGTACATTGTGTGTGTGAGAGTGGGGAGTTGGATGGGTTACAGTGTGTGTGAGAGGGTGGGGAGTTGGATGGGGTACAGTGTGTGTGTGAGGGTGGGGAGTTGGATGGGGTACAGTGTGTGTGTGTGAGAGGGTGGGGAGTTGGATGGGGTACAGTGTGTGTGAGAGGGTGGGGAGTTGGATGGGGTAGAGTGTGTGTGAGAGGGTGGGGAGTTGGATGGGGTACAGTGTGTGTGAGAGGGTGGGGAGTTGGATTTGGTACAGTTTGTGTGAGAGGGTGGGGATTTGGATGGGGTACAGTGTGTGTGAGAGAGGGTGGGGAGTTGGATGGGGTACAGTGTATGTGAGAGGGTGGGGAGTTGGATGGGGTGCAGTGTGTGTGTGAGAGGGTGGGGAGTTGGATTGGGTACAGTGTGTGTGAGAGGGTGGGGAGTTGGATGGGGTACAGTGTGTGTGTGAGGGTGGGGAGTTGGATGGGGTACAGTGTGTGTGTGAGAGGGTGGGGAGTTGGATGGGGTACAGTGTGTATGAGAGGGTGGGGAGTTGGATGGGGTATAGTGTGTGTGTGAAAGGATGGGGAGTTGGATGGGGTACATTGTGTGTGTGAGGGTGGGGTTTTGGATGGGGTACAGTGTATGTGTGAGGGTGGGGAGTTGGATGGGGTACAGTGTGTGTGAGAGGGTAGGGAGTTGGAAGGGGTACAGTGTGTGTGAGAGGATGGGGAGTTGGATGGGGTACAGTGTGTGTGAGAGGGTGGGGAGTTGGATGGGGTACAGTGTGTGTGTGAGAGGATGGGGAGTTGGATGGGGTACATTGTGTGTGTGAGAGGGTGGGAGTTGGATGGGGTACAGTGTTTGTGTGTGAGGGTGGGGAGTTGGATGGGGTACAGTGTGTGTGAGAGGGTGGGGACTTGGATGGGGTACAGTGTGTGTGAGAGGGTGGGGAGTTGGATGGCGTACAGTGTTTGTGAGAGGGTGGGGAGTTGGATGGGGTACAGTGTGTGTGTGAAGTGGGGAGTTGGATGGGGTACAGTGTGTGTGAGAGGGTGGGGAGTTGGATGGGGTGCAGTGTGTGTGTGAGGGTGGGGAGTTGGATGGGGTACAGTGTGTGTGAGAGGGTGGGGAGTTGGATGGGGTACAGTGTGTGTGAGAGGGTGGGGAGTTGGATGGGGTAGAGTGTGTGTGAGAGGGTGGGGAGTTGGATGGGGTACAGTGTGTGTGAGAGGGTGGGGAGTTGGATGGGGTACAGTGTGTGTGAGAGGGTGGGGAGTTGGATGGGGTACAGTGTGCGTGTGAGGATGGGGAGTTGGATGGGGTACAGTGTGTGTGTGAGAGGGTGGGGAGTTGGATGGGGTACAGTGTGTGTGTGAGGGTGGGGAGTTGGATGGGGTACAGTGTGTGTGTGAAGTGGCGAGTTGGATTGGGTACAGTGTGTGAGAGGGTGGGGAGTTGGATGGGGTACAGTGTGTGTGTGAGAGGGTGGTGAGTTGGATGGGGTACAGTGTGTGTGAGAGGGTGGGGAGTTGGATGGGGTACAGTGTGTGTGTGAGGATGGGGAGTTGGATGGGGTACAGTGTGTGTGAGAGGGTGGGGAGTTGGATGGGGTACAGTGTGTGTGAGAGGGTGGGGAGTTGGATGGGGTACATTGTGGGAGAGGGTGGGGAGTTGGATGGGGTACATTGTGTGAGAGGGTGGAAGTTGGGAGGCCGGCCACGAGGGCATTTGAAATTGTCGAGCTTGGAGATAACAAATACGTTGATGAGAGTTTCAGCAGCAGATGAACTAAGGCAAGGGCAGATACAGTTGATATTATGGCAGTTGAAGTAGGGGGTTTTGGTTATGGAGAGAATGAGTGGTTGGAAGCCGAGCCAAGGTTAAAAAAGAACACCCTGGTTGCCTCATATATTGGCTAGAGAGAGTGGTAAAATTAATGGCTAGGGAACAGATATCGAGCCAAGGTCAGAAGACAGGGCCTGGAGAACATATGCTCATCCAGTACTGAATGTCAGGCAAGCAATGTGACAAGTCTGAGGTAGTGGAAGGGCAGAGAGAGAACTGGGTATCCTAAGCTTACATATGGGTGATATCACTGTGTAACAGCATGTAGATGAGAAAATAGAAGTGGGCCAAAGATACATCCTTGTGGGATTTCAGTGGTACCACTGCAGGATCAGGAAGAGAGACTATTGCAAATGATTCATTGGCTGTAATTGTATAGGTAGACACATACACCCTCTAACAATTCTTTGTTATAGCCT
>NW_027600559.1:0-13199 GCF_964194155.1 Cetorhinus maximus | reverse complement strand
AAGCCGAGTGAAACATAGCAAAACAGAACCAAACAGAAACAACAGAGCCAAACCGAGCCAAAGAGAACCAAACAGAGCCAACCAGGGTCAAACAGAGCAAAACAGAGCCAAACAGAGCCAAACAGAGCAGAACAGAGCCAAATAGAGCCCGACAGAGCCAATCTGAGCCCAAGAGAGCCAAACGGAGCAAGGCACAGCACAACAGAGCCAAACAGAGCCAAACAGAGCCACGCAGAGCCAATCAGAGCCAAACAGAGCCAAACAGAGCAAAACAGAGGTAAACAGAGCCAAAGAGAGCAAATCAGAGCCAAACAGAGCCAAACAGAACCAAACAGAGCAAAACAGAGCCAAACAAAGCAAAGCAGAGTGCCACAGAGCAAAACAGAGCCCAACAGAGCCGATTAGAGCCAAACAAAGCAAAACCGAGTGGAACAGAGCAAAACAGAGGCAAACAGATCCAAACGGAGCCATACAGAGCACAATAGAGCAAAACAGAGCCAAACAGAACCAATCCGAGGCAAAGAGAGTTATACAGAGCAAAACAGATCCAAACAGAGCCGAACAGAGCCAATCAGAGCAGAACAGAGCCAAACAGAGCCAGACAGAGCCAAACAGAGCCAAACAGAGCGAAACAGTGCACAACAGAGCCGAACATAGACAAAAAGATCCAAATAGAGCCAAACAGAGCCAAACAGAGCAATACAGAGCAAAACAGAGCCCGGCCGAGCAAGACAGAGCCAAACAGAGCCAAACATAGCCAAACAGAGCCAAACAGAGCCAAACAGAGCAATACAGAGCAAAACAGAGCCAAACAGAGCTAAACAGAGCCAAACAGAGCAAAACAGAATCAAACAGATCAACACAGAGCCAAACAGAACGAAACAGAGCAGAACAGAGCCAAAAAGAGCCAAACAGAGCCAAACAGAGCCAAACAAAGCCAAACAGAGCAAAACAGAGTGCAACACAGCAAAGCAGAGCCAAACAAAGCCGAACAGAGCCAAACAGTGCAAAACCGAGTGAAACAGAGCAAAACTGAGCCAAACAGAGCAGAACAGAGCCCAACAGAGCCAAACAGAGTCAAAAGAGCCACGCAGAGCCAATCAGAGCCAAACAGAGCCAAACAGAGCAAAACAGAGGTAAACAGAGCTAAAGAGAGCAAATCAGAGCCAAACAGAGCCAAACAGAACCAAACAGAGCAAAACAGAGCGAAACAGAGCCAAACAGAACCAAACAGAGCTAAACAGAGCCAAATTGACCCAAACGGAGCCAAACAGAGCCCAAGAGAGCCAAACAAAGCAAAACAGAGTGCAAAAGAGCAAAACAGAGCCAAACAGAGCCAAACAGATCAACACAGAGTCCAACAGAGCCAGACAGAGCCAAACAAAGCAAAGCAGAGTGCCACAGAGCAAAACAGAGCCAAACAGCGCTGATCAGAGCCAAACAGAGCAAAACCGAGTGGAACAGAGCAAAACAGAGGCAAACAGATCCAAACAGAGCCATATAGAGCACAACAGATCAAAACAGAGCCAAACAGAACCAATCAGAGGCAAAGAGAGTGAAACAGAGCAAAACAGATCCAATCAGAGCAGAACAGAGCGAAACAGAGCAAAACAGAGCCCAACAAAGGGAAACAGAGCCAAACAGAACCAAACAGAGCAAAACAGAGCCAAACTGAGCCGATTAGAGCCAAACATAGCAAAACCGAGTGGAACAGAGCAAAACAGAGGCAATCAGAGCCAAACAGAGCCAGACAGAGCACTACAGAGCCACACAGAGCCAAACAGAACCAAACAGAGCCATACAGAGTCAAACAGAGCAAAACATATCCAAACAGAGCCAAACAGAGCAGAACAGAGCCAAATAGAGCCAGACAGAGCTAAACAGAGCCAAACAGAGCCAAACGGAGAAAAAGAGAGCCAAACAGAGCCAAACAGAGAAAAGCAGATACAAACAGAGCAACACAGGGCCAAACAGAGCAAAACAGAGCGAAAGAGAGCAAAACAGAACCAAACAGAGCAAAACAGAGCCAAACCGAGCCAAACAGTGCCAAACAGAGCAGAACAGGACCAAACAGAGCAAAACAGATCCAAAAAAAGCCAAACAGAGCCAAACACAGCCAAACAGAGCTAAACAGAGCAAAACAGAGTCAAACACAGCCAAACAGAGCTAAACAGAGCACAACAGAGCCAAACCAAGCAAAACAGAACCAAACAGAGCCAAACAGAGCCAAACAGAGCCGAACAGAGCAAAGCCGAGTGAAACATAGCAAAACAGAGCCAAACAGAGCCAAACAGAGCCAGACAGAGCACAACAGAGCCATTCCGAGCCAAACAGAACCAAACAGAGCCAAACAGAGTCAAACAGAGCAAAACAGAGCCAAACAGAGCCAAACAGAGCCAAACAGAGCAGAACAGAGCCAAACAGAGCCAGCCAGAGCCAATCTGAGCCAAAGAGAACCAAACGGAGCCAGGCACAGCACAACAGAGCCAAACAGAGCCAAACAGAGCCACGCAGAGTCAATCTGAGCCAAACAGAGCCAAACAGAGCAAAACAGAGGTAAACAGAGGCAAAGAGAGCAATTCAGAGCGAAACAGAGCCACACAGAACCAAACAGAGCAAAACAGAGCCAAACAGAGCAAAACAGAGCAAAACAGAGCCATACAGAGCACAACAGAGCAAAACAGAACCAATCAGAGGCAAAGAGAGTGAAGCAGAGCAAAACAGATACAAACAGAGCAA
Organism: Cetorhinus maximus; assembly: GCF_964194155.1. Classification (NCBI taxonomy): domain Eukaryota; kingdom Metazoa; phylum Chordata; class Chondrichthyes; order Lamniformes; family Cetorhinidae; genus Cetorhinus; species Cetorhinus maximus. Next base: position 10,460 of record NW_027600559.1, on the reverse strand, counting down.
AACAGATCCAATCAGAGCGGAACAGAGCCAAACAGAGCAAAACAGAGCCCAACAGAGAGAATCAGAGCCAAACAGAGCGAAACAGAGCCTAAAAGAGCCAAACAAAGCAAAACAGAGTGCAACAGAGCAAAACAGAGCCAAAAAGAGCCGATTAGAGCCTTACATAGCAAAATCGAGAGGAACAGAGCAATACAGAGGCAAACAGAGCCAAACAGAGAGAAAGAGAGCACTACAGAGCCAAACAGATCCACACAGAGCCAAGCAGAGCCAAACAGAGCAGAACAGAGCCAAACAGAGCCAGCCAGAGCCAAACAGAGCCAAACGGAGAAAAAGAGAGCCAAACAGAGCAAAGCAGATACAAACAGAGCAACATAGAGCCAAAAAAAAGCAAAACAGAGTGAAAGTGAGCAAAACAGAACCAAACAAAGCAAAACAGAGCCAAACAGAGCCAAACAGTGCCAAACAGAGCAGAACAAAACCAAACAGAGCAAAACAGATCCAAACAAAGCCAAACAGAGACAAACAGAGCAAAACAGAGCCAACCAGAGTGAAACAGAGCCAAACAGAACCAAACAGAGCCAAACGGAGAAAAAGAGAGCCAAACAGAGCCTAACAGAGCAAAGCAGATTCAAACAGAGCACCAGAGAGCCGAACAGAGTAAAACAGAGCGAGTGTGAGCAAAGCAGAACGAAACAGAGCAAAACAGAGCCAAACAGAGCCAAACAGTGCCAAACAGAGCAGAACAGAACCAAACAGAGCAAAACAGATCCAAACAAAGCCAAACAGAGCAAAACAGAGCCAAACAGAGTCAAACAGAGCAAAACAGAGCCAAACAGAGCAAAACAGAGCCAAAAACAGCCAAACAGAGCTAAACAGAACCAAACAGAGCAGAACAGAGCCAAACAGAGCCAAACATTGCCACACAGAGCCAAACAGAGCCAAACAGAGCCAAACAGCGCCAAACAGAGCAAAGTTTAGCCAAACAGAGCAGAACAGAGCCCAACTGAGCAAAACCAAGTGAAACATAGCAACACAGAACCAAACAGAGCAAAACAGATCCAAAAAAAGCCAAACAGAGCCAAACAGAGCAAAACAGTGCCAAACAGAGCAAAACAGAGCCAAACACAGCCAAACAGAGCTAAACAGAACAAAACAGAGCAGAACAGAGCCAAATATAGCCACACAGAGCCAAACAGAGCAGAACAGAGCCAAACACAGCCAAACAGAGCTAAACAGAACAAAACAGAGCAAAGCAGAGCCAAACAGAGCAGAACAGAGCCAAACAGAGCAAAGCCGAGTGAAACATAGCAAAACAGAGCCAAACAGAGCGAAACAGAGCCAAACCGAGCCAAACAGAACCAAACAGAGCCAAACAGAGTCAGAACAAAACAGAGCCAAACTGAGCCAAACAGAGCCAATCTGAGCCAAAGAGAACCAAACGGAGCCAGGCACAGCACAACAGAGCCAAACAGAGCCACGCAGAGCCAATCTGAGCCAAACAGGCAAACAGAGCAAAACAGAGGTAAACAGAGCAAAACAGAGCAATTCAGAGCCAAACAGAGCCACACAGAACCAAACAGAGCAAAGGAGAGCTAAACAGAGCCAAACAGAACCAAACAGAACCAAACAGAGCCCACCAGAGCCAAACAGAGTCAAACAGAGCCGAACAGAGCCAAACAGAGCAAAACAAAGCAAAATAGAGTGCAACACAGCAAAATAGAGTGCAACACAGCAAAACAGAGCCGATAACAGCCAAACATAGCAAAACCGAGTGCAACAGAGCAAAACAGAGCCAAACAGAGCAGAACAGAGCCAGACAGAGCCAGACAGAGCCAAACAGAGACAAACAGAGCCAAACGGAGAAAAAGAGAGCCAAACAGAGCAAAACAGAGCAAAGCAAATACAAACAGAGCAACATAGAGCCAAACAGAGCAAAACAGAGCGAAAGTGAGCAAAACAGAACCAAACAAAGCCAAACAGAGCCAAACAGAGCTAAACAGAACAAAACAGAGCAGAACAGAGCCAAACGGAGCCACACAGAGACAAACAGAGCCAAACAGAGCCAAACAGAGCAAAACAGAGGGCAACAGAGCAAAGCAGAGCCAAAGAGAGCAGAACAGAGCCCAACAGAGCAAAGCCGAGTGAAACATAGCAAAACAGAACCAAACAGAAACAAACCGAGCCAAAGAGAACCAAACAGAGCCAACCAGGGTCAAACAGAGCAAAACAGAGCCAGGCAGAGCCAAACAGAGCAATACCGATTGAAACAGAGCAAAACAGAGCCAAACAGAGCAAAACAGAGCCCAACAGAGCCAAACAAAGTCAAAAGAGCCAAACAAAGCAAAACAGCGTGCAACAGAGCAAAACAGAGCCAAACAGAGCTGATTAGAGCCAAACAGAGCAAAACCGAGAGGAACAGAGCAAAACAGAGGCAAACAGAGCCAAACAGAGCCATACAGAGCACTACAGAGCCAAACAGAGCCAAACAGAACCAAACAAAGCCAAAGAGAGTCAAACAGAGCAAAACAGATCCAAACAGAGCCAAACAGAGCCAAACAGAGCTGAACAGTGCCAAACAGAGCCAGACAGAGCCTAACAGAGCCAAACAGAGCCAAACGGAGAAAAAGAGAGCCAAACAGAGCATAACAGAGCAAAGCAGATTCAAACAGAGCACCACAGAGCCGAACAGATCAAAACAGAGCGAATGTGAGCAAAGCAGAACGAAACAGAGCAAAACAGAGCCAAACAGAGCCAAACAGTGCCAAACAGAGCAGAACAGAACCAAACAGAGCAAAACAGATCTAAACAAAGCCAAACAGAGCAAAGCAGAGCCAAACAGAGCAAAACAGAGCCAAACAGAGCAAAGCAGAGCCAAACACAGCCAAACAGAGCTAAACAGAACCAAACAGAGCAGAACAGAGCCAACCAGAGCCAAAGAGAGCCACACAGAGCCAAACAGAGCCAAACAGAGCCAATACAGAGGGCAACAGAGCAAAGTTTAGCCAAACAGAGCAGAACAGAGCCCAACTGAGCAAAACCAATTGAAACATAGCAGCACAGAACCAAACAGAGCAAAACAGATCCAAAAAAAGCCAAACAGAGCCAAACAGAGCAAAACAGTGCCAAACAGAGCAAAACAGAGCCAAACGCAGCCAAACAGAGCTAAACAGAACAAAACAGAGCAGAACAGAGCCAAATATAGCCACACAGAGCCAAACAGACAACAACAGAGCCAAACACAGCCAAACAGAGCTAAACAGAACAAAACAGAGCAAAGCAGAGCCAAACGGAGCAGAACAGAGCCCAACAGAGCAACGCCGAGTGAAACATAGCAAAACGGAGCCAAACAGAGCCAAACCGAGCCAGACAGAGCACAACAGAGCCAAACCGAGCCAAACAGAACCAAACAGAGCCAAACAGAGCAAAACAGAGCCAAACAGAGCCAGACAGAGTAGAACAGAGCCAAATAGAGCCAGACAGAGCCAATCTGAGCCAAAGAGAACCAAACGGAGCCAGGCACAGCACAACAGAGCCAAACAGAGACACGCAGAGCCAATCTGAGCCAAACAGAGCAAAACAGAGGTAAACAGAGCAAAAGAGAGCAATTCAGAGCCAAGCAGAGCCACACAGAACCAAACAGAGCAAAAGAGAGCCAAACAGAGCCAAACAGAACCAAACAGAACCAAACAGAGCCCACCAGAGCCAAACAGAGCGAAACAGAGTCAAACAGAGCCAAACAGAGCCAAACAAAGCAAAATAGAGTGCAACACAGCAAAACAGAGCCGATTACAGCCAAACATAGCAAAACCGAGTGCAACAGAGCAAAACAGAGCCAAACAGAGCAGAACAGAGCCAAACAGAGCCAGACAGAGCCAAACAGAGCCAAACAGAGCCAAACGGAGAAAAAGAGAGCCAAACAGTGCCAAACAGAGCCAAGCAAATACAAACAGAGCAACATAGAGCCAAACAGAGCAAAACAGAGCGAAAGTGAGCAAAACAGAACCAAACAGAGCAAAACAGAGCCAAACAGAGCCAAACAGTGCCAAACAGAGCAGAACAGAACCAAACAGAGCAAAACAGAACCAAACAAAGCCAAACAGAGCCAAACAGAGCTAAACAGAACAAAACAGAGCAGAACAGAGCCAAACAGAGCCACACAGTGACAAACAGAGCCAAACAGAGCCAAACAGAGCAAAACAGAGCAAAACAGAGGGCAACAGAGCAAAGCAGAGCCAAAGCGAGCAGAACAGAGCCCAACAGAGCAAAGCCGAGAGAAGCATAGCAAAACAGAGCCAAACAGAAACAACAGAGCCACACCGAGCCAAACAGAACCAAACAGAGCCAACCAGAGTCAAACAGAGCAAAACAGAGCCGGACAGAGCAAAACAGAGCCAAACAGAGCAGAACAGAGCCAAATAGAGCCCGACAGAGCCAATCTGAGCCCAAGAGAGCCAAACAGAGCCAGGCACAGCACAACAGAGCCAAACAGAGCCAATCAGATCCAATCAGAGCCAAATAGAGCCAAACAGAGCAAAGCAGAGGTAAACAGAGCCAAAGAGAGCTAATCAGAGCCAAACAGAGCCAAACATTGCCAAACAGAGCAAAAGAGAGCAAAACAGAGCCAAACAGAACAAAACAGAGCAAAACAGAGCCAAACAGAGCCAAACAGAGCCCACCAGAGCCAGACAGAGCCAAAAAGATCAACACAGAGCCAAACAGAGTCAAACAGAGCCAAACAGAGCCAAACAAAGCAAAGCAGAGTGCCACAGAGCAAAACAGAGCCCAACAGAGCCGATAAGAGCCAAACAAAGCAAAACCGAGTGGCACAGAGCAAAACAGAGGCAAACAGATCAAAACGGAGCCATACAGAGCACAATAGAGCAAAACAGAGCCAAACAGAACCAATCCGAGGCAAAGAGAGTGAAACAGAGCAAAACAGATCCAAACAGAGCCGAACACAGCCAATCAGAGCAGAACAGAGCCAAACAGAGCCAGACAGAGCCAAACAGAGCCAAACAGAGCAGAACAGTGCACAACAGAGCCGAACATAGACAAACAGAGCCAAATAGAGCAAAACAGAGCCAAACAGAGCAATACAGAGCCAAATAGAGCCAGACAGAGCAAAACAGAGCCAGGCAGAGCCAAACATAGCCAAACAGAGCCAAATAGAGCCAAACAGAGCCAAACAGAGCAATACAGAGCAAAACAGAGCCAAACAGAGCTAAACAGAGCCAAACAGAGCAAAACAGAATCAAACAGATCAACACAGAGCCAAACAGAACCAAACCGAGCAGAACAGAGCCAAAAAGAGCCAAACAGAGCCAAAAAGAGCCAAACAAATCCAAACAGAGCAAAACAGAGTGCAACACAGCAAAGCAGAGCCAAACAAAGCCGAACAGAGCCAATCAGAGCCAAACAGAGCAAAACAGAGCCCAACAGAGCGAAACAGAGCCAAACAGAACCAAACAGAGCAAAACAGAGGCAAACTGAGCCAAACAGAGCCAAACAGAGCCCAACAGAGCCAAAGAAAGCAAAACAGAGTGCAACAGAGCAAAACAGAGCCAAACAGAGCTGATTAGAGCCAAACAGAGCAAAACCGAGTGGAACAGAGCAAAACAGAGGCAAACAGAGTCAAACAGAGCCATACAGAGCACTACAGAGCCAAACAGAGCCAAACAGAACCTAACAGAGCCAAAGAGAGTCAAGCAGAGCAAAACATATCTAAACAGAGCGAAACAGAGCCAAACAGAGCAGAACAGTGCCAAACAGAGCAAAACAGATCCAAACAAAGCCAAACGGAGCAAAACAGAGCCAAACAGAGCAAAACAGAGCCAAACAGAGCCAAGCAGAGCAATACAGATCCAAATAGAGCCAGACAGAGCAAAACAGAGCCAGGCAGAGCCAAACATAGCCAAACAGAGCCAAATAGAGCCAAACAGAGCCAAACAGAGCAATACAGAACAAAACAGAGCCAAACAGAGCCAAACAGAGCCCAACAGAGCCAAAGAAAGCAAAACAGAGTGCAACAGAGCCAAACACAGCCAAACAGAGCTGATTAGAGCCAAACAGAGCAAAACCGAGTGGAAAAGAGCAAAACAGAGGCAAACAGAGCCAAACAGAACCATACAGAGCACTACAGAGCCAAACAGAGCCAAACAGAACCAAACAGAGCCAAAGAGAGTCAAGCAGAGCAAAACAGATCCAAACAAAGCCAAACGGAGCAAAACAGAGCCAAACAGAGCAAAACAGAGCCAAACAGAGCCAAGCAGAGCAATACAGATCCAAATAGAGCCAGACAGAGCAAAACAGAGCCAGGCAGAGCCAAACATAGCCAAACAGAGCCAAATAGAGCCAAACAGAGCCAAACAGAGCAATACAGAACAAAACAGAGCCAAACAGAGCCAAACAGAGCCCAACAGAGCCAAAGAAAGCAAAACAGAGTGCAACAGAGCCAAACACAGCCAAACAGAGCTGATTAGAGCCAAACAGAGCAAAACCGAGTGGAAAAGAGCAAAACAGAGGCAAACAGAGCCAAACAGAACCATACAGAGCACTACAGAGCCAAACAGAGCCAAACAGAACCAAACAGAGCCAAAGAGAGTCAAGCAGAGCAAAACAGATCCAAACAGAGCCAAACAGAGCCAAACAGAGCAGAACAGTGCCAAACAGAGCAAAACAGAGCCTAACAGAGCCAAACAGAGCCAAATGGAGAAAAAGAGAGCCAAACAGAGCAAAACAGAGCAGAACAGTGCCAAACAGTGCCAAACAGAGCCTAACAGAGCAAAGCAGATTCAAACAGAGCAAAACAGAGCCGAACAGAGCAAAACAGAGCGAATGTGAGCAAAGCAGAACGAAACAGAGCAAAACAGAGCCAAACAGAGCCAAACAGTGCCAAACAGAGCAGAACAGAACCAAAGAGAGCAAAACAGATCCAAACAAAGCCAAACAGAGCAAAACAGAGAAAAGCAGAGCCCAACAGAGCGAAACAGAGCCAAACAGAACCAAACAGAGCAAAACAGAGCCAAACTTACCCAAACAGAGCCAAACAGAGCCCAACAGAGCCAAACAGAGCAAAACAGAGTGCAACAGAGCAAAACAGAGCAAAGCAGAGGGCAACAGAGCAAAGCAGAGCCAAACAGAGCAGAACAGAGCCCAACAGAGCAAAGCCGAGAGAAGCATAGCATAACAGAGCCAAACAGAAACAACAGAGCCACACCGAGCCAAACAGAACCAAACAGAGCCAACCAGAGTCAAACAGAGCAAAACAGAGCCAGACAGTACCAAACAGAGCCAAACAGAGCAGAACAGAGCCAAATAGAGCCCGACAGAGCCAATCTGAGCCCAAGAGAGCCAAACGGAGCCAGGCACAGCACAACAGAGCCAAACAGAGACAAACAGAGCCGCGCAGAGCCAATCAGAGCCAAACAGAGCAAAACAGAGGTAAACAGAGCCAAAGAGAGCTAATCAGAGCCAAACAGAGCCAAACAGAGCCAAACAGTGCCAAACAGATCAAAAGAGAGCCAAACAGAGCCAAACAGAACAAAACAGAGCAAAACAGAGCCAAACAGAGCCAAACAGAGCCCACCAGAGCCAGACAGAGCCAAAAAGATCAACACAGAGCCAAACAGAGTCAAACAGAGCCAAACAGAGCCAAAGAAAGCAAAGCAGAGTGCCACAGAGCAAAACAGAGCCCAACAGAGCCGATTAGAGCCAAACAAAGCAAAACCGAGTGGAACAGAGCAAAACAGAGGCAAACAGATCCAAACGGAGCCATACAGAGCACAATAGAGCAAAACAGAGCCAAACAGAACCAATCCGAGGCAAAGAGAGTGAAACAGAGCAAAACAGATCCAAACAGAGCCGAACACAGCCAATCAGAGCAGAACAGAGCCAAACAGAGCCAGACAGAGCCAAACAGAGCCAAACAGAGCGAAACAGTGCACAACAGAGCCGAACATAGACAAACAGAGCCAAATAGAGCCAAACAGAGCCAAACAGAGCAATACAGAGCCAAATAGAGCCAGACAGAGCAAAACAGAGCCAGGCAGAGCCAAACATAGCCAAACAGAGCCAAATAGAGCCAAACAGAGCCAAACAGAGCAATACAGAACAAAACAGAGCCAAACAGAGCTAAACAGAGCCAAACAGAGCAAAACAGAATCAAACAGATCAACACAGAGCCAAACAGAACCAAACCGAGCAGAACAGAGCCAAAAAGAGCCAAACAGAGCCAAACAGAGCCAAACAAAGCCAAACAGAGTAAAACAGAGTGCAACACAGCAAAGCAGAGCCAAACAAAGCCGAACAGAGCCAAACAGAGCAAAACCGAGCCCAACAGAGCGAAACAGAGCCAAACAGAACCAAACAGAGCAAAACAGAGCCAAACTGAGCCAAACAGAGCCAAACAGAGCCCAACAGAGCCAAAGAAAGCAAAACAGAGTGCAACAGAGCAAAACAGAGCCAAACAGAGCTGATTAGAGCCAAACAGAGCAAAACCGAGTGGAAAAGAGCAAAACAGAGGCAAACAGAGCCAAACAGAGCCATACAGAGCACTACAGAGCCAAACAGAGCCAAACAGAACCAAACAGAGCCAAAGAGAGTCAAGCAGAGCAAAACAGATCCAAACAGAGCCAAACAGAGCCAAACAGAGCAGAACAGTGCCAAACAGAGCCAGACAGAGCCTAACAGAGCCAAACAGAGCCAAACGGAGAAAAAGAGAGCCAAACAGAGCCTAACAGAGCAAAGCAGATTCAAACAGAGCAACACAGAGCCGAACAGAGCAAAACAGAGCGAATGTGAGCAAAGCAGAACGAAACAGAGCAAAACAGAGCCAAACAGAGCCAAACAGTGCCAAACAGAGCAGAACAGAACCAAAGAGAGCAAAACAGATCCAAACAAAGCCAAACGGAGCAAAACAGAGCAAAACAGAGCCCAACAGAGCGAAACAGAGCCAAACAGAACCAAACAGAGCAAAACAGAGCCAAACTGAGCCAAACAGAGCCCAACAGAGCCAAAGAAAGCAAAACAGAGTGTAACAGAGCAAAACAGAGCCAAACAGAGCTGATTAGAGCCAAACAGAGCAAAACCGAGTGGAAAAGAGCAAATCAGAGGCAAACAGAGCCAAACAGAGCCAGACAGAGCACTACAGAGCGAAACAGAACCAAACAGAGCCAAAGAGAGTCAAACAGAGCAAAACATATCCAAACAGAGCCAAACAGAGCAGAACAGAGCCAAACAGAGGCAGACAGAGCTAAACAGAGCCAAACAGAGCCAAACGGAGATAAAGAGAGCCAAACAGAGCCAAACAGAGCAAAGCAGATACAAACAGAGCAACACAGGGCCAAACAGAGCAAAACAGAGCGAAAGAGAGCAAAACAGAACCAAACAGAGCAAAACAGAGCCAAACAGTGCCAAACAGAGCAGAACAGGACCAAACAGAGCAAAACAGATCCAAAAAAAGCCAAACAGAGCCAAACAATGCAAAACAGAGCAAAACAGAGCAAAACAGAGCCAAACACAGCCAAACAGAGCTAAACAGAGCACAACAGAGCCAAACCAAGCCAAACAGAACCAAACAGAGCCAAACAGAGCAAACAGAGCCCAAAAGAGCAAAGCCGAGTGAAACATAGCAAAACAGAGCCAAACAGAGCCAAACAGAGCCTGACAGAGCACAACAGAGCCAAACCGAGCCAAACAGAACCAGACAGAGCCAAACAGAGTCAAACAGAGCAAAACAGAGCCAAACAGAGCAGAACGGGGTCAAAAAAAGCCATACAGAGCAATTCTGAGCCAAAGAGATCCAAACGGAGCCAGGCACAGCACAACAAAGCCAAACAGAGCCAAACAGAGCCACGCAGAGTCAATCTGAGCCAAACAGAGCCAAACAGAGCAAAACAGAGGCAAAGAGAGCAATTCAGAGCGAAACAGAGCCACACAGAACCAAACAGAGCAAAACAGAGCCAAACAGAGCCAAACAGAACCAAACAGAGGAAAACAGAGCCAAACAGAGCCAAACAGAGCCCACCAGAGCAAAACAGAGCCAAACAGAGCCAAACAGAGTCAAACAAATCAAAGCAGAGTGCCACAGAGCAAAACAGAGCCAAACAGAGCCAAACAGAGCAAAAAAGAGCAAAGCAGAGGGCAACAGAGCAAAGCAGAGCCAAACAGAGCAGAACAGAGCCCAACAGAGCAAAGCCGAGTGAAGCATAGCAAAACAGAGCCAAACAGAAACAACAGAGCCAAACCGAGCCAAACAGAACCAAACAGAGCCAACCAGAGTCAAACAGAGCAAAACAGAGCCAGACAGAGCCAAACAGAGCCAAACAGAGCAGAACAGAGCCAAATAGAGCCCGACAGAGCCAATCTGAGCCCAAGAGAGCCAAACGGAGCCAGGCACAGCACAACAGAGCCAAACAGAGACAAACAGAGCCAAACAGAGCAAAACAGAGGTAAACAGAGCC
>NW_027600558.1:0-7500 GCF_964194155.1 Cetorhinus maximus | reverse complement strand
TCCAATCCACAGGATCCCGAAAGGATCCTCTTAATGAAGGTGGCATGGTCAATGGGTGCACCTCCTTCTCTGTCTTTCACCGCCACCTTAACGTAACCCCCTGGTTTGGGGGTCGACTGGCTCCGGCCTTCAACTCTTTAAGTTCCCGATATTCGGCACTGAAACCCCATCAAGGGGAACAAACAACCAGAGGAGAGGTTCCAATACCAAAGGGTAAACAGGCCAAAGCCTTCGCTGAAACGTCCCCCCATCCCAGTGAAGAAATGAAGCCCACAAATTCAACTTACAGACGTGCAGGGATAACCATGATCTCCCCTTCCAACAAAAAAAGTGTCCCCTCAGACTCCTCCCTTCTCCCCACCAAGCCCCGGGTCTATTCCTTCCAGGTCCTCATTTCAATAGCCTCTACAGTCAGATCAACCACCACTACCCCACCCTCACCCTCCCACCCACCCCCCCGCCACACCTCCTCCAGGCACACGTCCCCACCCTAAATCCTTCACTCCTCCCGCATCCTCTGCTCCAATATTGGCATCGCCGTGAGCACAGTGGGTCGCTCCCTCTCTCCTTTGCCTCCCTGTCAGTGGATTGTGCCCCAGGAACGTGAGCGCTGGCCTCCAGGCCGATGTTGCTCAGTGTCAGCACTGAAGGAGTGCTGCTCTGTCGGAGGCGCCGTCTTTGGGAGATGAGGCTTTAAGCCAAGGCCAAGGCTGCCCCCTCTAGTGGGCTGTAAAAGATCCACGTCCACTATTTCACAGAAGGGGGCGGGGGGAGATCTCCCCGTTGCCCTGGCCACTATTCCTCCCTCAGACGACTTGACAAACGACAGATAATGGGGTTGTTATCACATTGCTGCAGATGGAGGATCTTGCTCTGTACAAAGTGGCCGCTGTGCTTCCTGCATTATAACAGCAACCGCACTCCTTAGGTCTCAACCCACTCACATCCTTCAAAAAGGCCATTTAAAGGCCTCTTGCTCGGTCTCTCTCTCTCTCTCCCCAACTCTTGCTCTCTCTCGCTCTCTTTCTCTCCCACTCTTGCTCTTTCTCATTCTCTTTCTCTCTCTCGCTCTCTTTCTCTCCCACTCTTGCTCTCTCTCTCTCGCTCTCTTTCTCTCCTGCTCTTGCTCTCTTGTTCTCTCTCTCGCTCTCTTTCTCTCCCACTCTTGCTCTCTCTCTCTCTCTCTCGCCCTCTTTCTCTCCCGCTGTTGCTCTCTCTCGTTCTCTCTCTCTCTCTCTTCCGCTCTCTTTCTCTCCCGCCCTTGTTTTCTCTCTCTCTCTCTCTCTCCAAAGTGTCTTTTGGTCCTTTTCATTAATCACTGCTATAATTTGTTTGATTACCTCCCTCCTCACTGACCTCACCCCCTCTCCTCAACCCCCTCTCCCCAACCCCTGCTCCCTCCAGCTCTGCAAATGGTTCCTCTCACTCATGAGGTGAGGGCTGTGGGATGGTTCCTCTTAACATAAGTTGCAGCTTGTGGAGTGATCAACAGCTGGGAAATAAAATAGTGGACACGCCAACCAGGTTGGGGGGGCGAGGGGATTGCTGGGGAGTTGGGAGGGTGGGAGTGGGGGTGAGGGAGGCGCTGGTGGAGGGTAGGTGAGAGCACAGTGGGAGGGAGCCTGTCCCACCTCATGGCCGATGACGGGAGCGCAAAAGACAAAGGCGTGGTTGTAAAGCCGCAAGAGGAGACCCAACCTGCAGATGATACAAAGATAGGTGGAGGGACAGGTAGTATTGAGGAGGCGGGGAGGCTGCAGAAGGATTTGGACAGGTTAGGAGAATGGGCAAAGAAGTGGCAGATGGAATATAACATGGGGAAGTGTGAGGTCATGCACTTTGGTAGGAAGAATAGAGGCATAGACTATTTTCTAAATGGGGAGAGAATTCAGAAATCTGGAGTGCAAAGGGACTTGGGAGTCCTAGTCCAGGATTCTCTTACAGTTAACTTGCAGGTTGAGTCGGTAGTTAGGAAGGCAAATGCAATGTTGGCATTTATTTCGAGAGGACTAGAATATAAAAGCAGGGATGTGCTGCTGAGGCTTTATGAGGCTCTGGTCAGACCACATTTAGAATATTGGGAGCAATTTTGGGCCCCGTATCTCAGGAAGGATGTTCTGGCCCCTGGAGGGGGTCCAGAGGAGGTTCACGAGAATGATTCCAGGAATGAAAGGCTTAACATATGAGGAACGTTTGAGGACTCTGGGTCTATACTCGATGGAGTTTAGAAGGATGAGGGGGGATCTGATTGAAACTTACAGAATACTGAAAGGCCTGGATAGAGTGGACGTGGGGAAAATGTTTCCATTAGTAGGAGAGACTAGGACCCGAGGGCACAGCCTCAGAGTAAAGGGAAGACCTTTTAGAACAGAGATGAGGAGAAACTTCTTTAGCCAGAGAGTGGTGAGTCTATGGAATTCATTGCCACAGAAGGCTGTGGAGGCCAGGTCATTGAGTGTATTTAAAACCGAGATAGATTCTTGATTGGTAAGGGGATCAAAGGTTACGGGGAGAAGGCGGGAGAATAGGGTTGAGAAACTTATCAGCCATGATTGAATGGCGGAGCAGACTCGATGGGCCGAATGGCCCAATTTCTGCTCCTATGTCTTATGGTCTTATGGTCTAACCTCCCCCACCCCTCCCCCAACAGTCAAAATAGGGGACAAACGGGGAGGTGGAGGGTGGGGGACATAAATAGGGACGTGGGACAAATGGCGGGAGTTACAGGGCGGGAGCCGTAAAATACGCGGCGATGGCTCACCCTGGTGGTCAGCGCAGGCACTGCAGGGGTAACAGGTGCCTCTCTCAACGGGTCAGGGCCTGTCGAGCGACCCCCACTCAGCGACACGTTCCCCGGGGACATCGAAAACCGGGCCGGGCCGGGCCGGGCTAAAAAATACTTGCCTGGGAGTTTGCTTTCTTCGTCCTGTTGCCATGACACCAGGTCCATCTCCCCCTGTGCAGCTAGGCCCCGCGGGTGGGCAGGGGCTGACCAGCTAGGCCGCAGCCTGGGCTTTTCCTGCGACAGCCACTGGGGAATCTGTTCCGCAAGGGGAGGGTGGCGAGGGCAGCGCCAAGGACGTCTATCGCCGGCAACCCCTAAAAATCTTGACCTCAGGGTAGGATTTTCCCATCGAACGAATAAGATTGAGGCCCCGAAGCCCCAAGCTCCTCATTTCCAGACAATTGATTCTCGGGTTTGCTCCATTCTGGGCGGTTTCTTTATTTTTTTTCAGAACAAAAGGCCACAGAATCAGAATTACAGAATCGCACAGTGCAGAAGAGGCCCTTCGGCCCATCGAGTCTGCACCGACACCTGAGAAACACCTGACCTACCTCCCTAACCCCAATGACCAGCACTTGGCCCCATAGCCTTGAATGTTATGACGTTGCCAAGTGCTCATCCAGGTACTTTTTAAAGGATGTGAGGCTAACCCGCCTCCCCCACCCTCCCAGGCAGCACATTCCAGACCCTCTGGGTAAAAAAAAGTTTTTCCTCACATCTCCCCCCACCACCCACCTCCGCCTCCCTCATCGTGTTCACTCTCGCTCTCCAGCCCCTTCCACGGGCGCCGTGGCAACCTTCCCGTCCCCCCCTCCCCCAAAACCCCGGGGCTACCTCCCCCTCACCCCCACCCCTGCCCGGTTTCCGCGGCACTTCCCCCCACCCCCTGTCCAGATTGTCGCCCGTTGCCGATTCCCAGTGGGCCCCCTCCCCGGCCCGTTCAATAAATTAACGGCCCATCTGTATGTCAACCACACACACACACACACACCCCCCACCCCCCCTCCCACCAACCCCTCCCCCCCACCACACATACCGCCATGTTCCATAACCCTTAAACCCCCCTTGGCCGTAACAAAATGCTATGACGTTAAGTTTTGAAATGTTCATTTCACGCACCCCCCCACCATCCATCCCTCACCCCCCACACCACCCCGCCTCAGCCAGCTTCGTAGGGGGAGAGCGAGTTCCTAGATTTCCACACCACTTTGAGTGAAGAGGTGCTCCTTGACCTCATCCCACTCAATTTTAAGGTTCCACCCCCTGGTCCCTGCCAATCGCGGGAAAATCAGGGGAATGCTCTCCTTCACTGGCAGAGGTATAGAATATAAAAGTAAGGATATAATGTTGGAATTGTATAAAACACTGGTGAGGCCACAACTGGAGTATTGTGTGCAGTTCTGGTCACCACATTACGGGAAGGACGTAATAGCTCTGGAGAGAGTGCAGAGGAGGCTTACAAGAATGTTGCCAGGGTTAGAAAAGTGTAGCTACGAGGAGGGATTGGATAGGTTGGGGTTATTTTCCTTAGAACAAAGAAGGCTGAGAGGTGACTCGATTGAGGTGTACAAAATTATGAGGGGAGTAGATAGAGTGGACAGGATAAAATTGTTTCCCTTGGTGAAGAATTCTAGAACCAGGGGACGTAGATTCAAGATAAGTTGGCAGAAGGTGTAGGGGGGACATGAGGAAGAACTTTTTTTACACAGAGGGTAGTGGGTGTCTGGAATTCGCTGCCCAAGTTGGTGGTAGAGACAGAAACTCTAAACTCTTTTAAAAAGCACCTGGATCTGCACCTAAAGTGCTGTAAGCTGCAGGGCTATGGGCCGGGTGCAGGAAGGTGGGATTAGAAAGGGGCACCTGGGTGTCCTCGGAGCTGGGCGTGGGCAAGATGGGCCAAATGGCCTCCTTCTGTGCTGTAACTTTCCTGTGGTTTTATGGTTCTAAGCCCAGTCGGGAATCGGTCAGTTCTCAAGGGCCGAATTCTCACCCCTGAAGGCGGTCAGGAGGGCGACTCCTGTGACGGGACCCCCTCCCCCCCGGTGATAAAAGGTCCCATCGGCGGAAGGGGTCTCGAACCAGGGGAGACCAGCTCGCGGTGACCGGTGAGAGAAGCAGCGGCGACACGAGGAAAACCCTTATTATTGTTATTTATTTTTTTTCCACCCAGCGGGCGGTTAGGATCGGGGGATGGGCCGCTGGAGGCGGGGACCCTGAGGGTAAAAAAACGCTGAAGGGCTACGGTGAAAAGGGGCGGGGCCGGCAGGGGCTGGGTGAGCCGCTCCTGCAGGGAGCTAGCACGGGCGCGATGGGCTGAATGGCCTCCTTCTGGGGCCACAGCCGATTCTACGTTTCCCGAATTTCACCCTCCCTCCGGTGATGCCATTTCGGTGGTGCTGGTTCATTTCCAAGGAGCCAGAACTCAAGTTAGCTTTCGATCACTGAAAGCGTGCAAGGGTACAATTCTGGCCACAGCTTATCAGCAGAATGTCAGTCAAATATCAGGGGCACAACGCTAATCCTGTCACTCCGGCCCCCACCCTCAGCACAGACAGCGTTCGGGGTATCTCCATAAAGGTCAGCTTTTGCCAGGAGTGGAACATAGAAAATAGGATCGGGAGTAGGCCATTCGGCCCTTCGAGCCTGCTCCGCCATTCAATATGAGCGTGGCTGATCCTCTATCTCAACGCCGCACTCCCGCTCTCTCTTCCATACCCCTTGACTCATTTAGAGTCGAGGAATCTAACTATTTCCTTCTTAAATATACTCAGTGACTTGGCCTCCACAGCTTCTGTGGTAGAGAATTCCACAGGTTCACCACCCTCTGAGTGAAGACGTTTCTCCTCATCTCAGTCCTAAGTGGTCTACCCTGTATCCTGAGACCCCCTTGTTCTAGACCCCCCCCACAGCCAGAGAAACATCATCCCTGCATCCAGTCTGTCCATCCCTGTCAGAATTTTATACGTTTCAATGAGATCCCCTCTCATTCTTCTAAACTCCAGTGAATACTGGCCTAATTGGCCCAATCTCAGAGCCCAAAATGTGCAAAGGCAAAGTCATTTCGTTGATCTTCCCTCATCCCGGCTGCCCTCTCACTTTAAAATAAACCTCAATATGACGTCTAACAGCTAATCTCAAATCTTGCTGAAAAGAGAGACATGTTGCTGAAACTTTTCATCTCGCACTTTCACCAGGACAAACGCAAGAATGCCAAATTTCAAACAATCACATCCATTTATACTACAGGAGAAAAAGGTGGTGATTGGGGGGCAGGTTGAATCCGATTGGCCGAAGCATTGCCACGGACAGGCTCCCCAAGCTCCCGGGTAATTCAGAACAAGGTGCAAGGGAATGAGCCCCTGCGTAGGAATGTATGTCACTTCTAGCATTGGCTATAAAGCATTTGGGATGTCCAAGGCATTACAGAAATGGAAGTTTTTTTCTTTCATGTACTGGACTGGGGGAAGATAAAAAGAACAGTCTAGAAAAATTCACAGAGTCAAATGGGGCCTCAGAATCTAAGATCAAGTCACCAAGAGGAACTTCCTTACAAATTACAGTCTACCTGACACTGTATCTAACCCGTGCTGTACCTGTCCTGGGAGTGTTTGATGGGGACAGTGTAGAGGGAGCTTTACTCTGTATCTAACCCCGTGCTGTACCTGTCCTGGGAGTGTTTGATGGGGACAGTGTAGAGGGGGCTTTACTCTGTATCTAACCCCGTGCTGTACCTGTCCTGGGAGTGTTTGATGGGGACAGTGTAGAGGGAGCTTTACTCTGTATCTAATCCCGTGCTGTACCTGTCCTGGGAGTGTTTGATGGGGACAGTGTAGAGGGAGCTTTACTCTGTATCTAACCCCGTGCTGTACCTGTCCTGGGAGTGTTTGATGGGGACGGTGTAGAGGGAGCTTTACTCTGTATCTAACCCCATGCTGTACCTGTCCTGGGAGTGTTTGATGGAGACAGTGTAGAGGGAGCTTTACTCTGTATCTAACCCCGTGCTGTACCTGTCCTGGGAGTGTTTGATGGGGACAGTGTAGAGGGAGCTTTACTCTGTATCTAACCCCGTGCTGTACCTGTCCTGGGAGTGTTTGATGGGGACAGTGTAGAGGGATCTTTACTCTGTATCTAACCCCATGCTGTACCTGTCCTGGGAGTGTTTGATAGGGACAGTGTAGAGGGAGCTTTACTCTGTATTTAACCCCGTGCTGTACCTGCCCTGGGAGTGTTTGATGGGGACAGTGTAGAAGGAGTTATACCCTGTATCACACCCCGTTCTACACTTACCTATTAGTGTTTAATGGGGACAGTGTAGAGGGAGCTTTACTCTGTATCTAACCCCGTGCTGTACCTGTCCTGGGAGTGTCTGATGGGGACAGTGTAGAGGGAGCTTTACTCTGTATCTAACCCCGTGCTGTACCTGCCCTGGGAGTGTTTGATGGGGACAGTTTAGAGGGAGCTTTACTCTGTATCTAACCCCATGCTGTACCTGTCCTGGGAGTGTTTGATAGGGACAGTGTAGAGGAAGCTTTACTCTGTATCTAACCCCGTGCTGTACCTGCCCTGGGAGTGTTTGATGGGGACAGTGTAGAAGGAGTTATACCCTGTATCACACCCCGTTCTACACTTACCTATTAGTGTTTAATGGGGACAGTTTAGAGGGAGCTTTACTCTGTATCTAACTCCGGGCTGTACCTGTCCTGGGAGTGTTTGAT
>NW_027600557.1:0-13246 GCF_964194155.1 Cetorhinus maximus | reverse complement strand
GTCTGGTTGGGTGGGGGAGTGGTTGGGTGGGGGTGGTTGGGTGGGGGAGTGGTTGGGTGGGGGTGGGGGTGTAGTTGGGTGGGGGTGTGGTTGGGTGGGGTGTTGGGAGGGGATGGGTGAGAGGTTGGGTGGGGGTGGGAGTGGGGGAGTGGTTGGGTGGGGGTGTGGTTGTGTGGGGGGAGTGGTTGGGTGGGGGTGGGGGTGTGCGGTTGGGTGGGGGTGTGATTGGGTGGGGGGGGCTGTTGGGTGGGGGTGGGGGTGTGCGGTTGGGTGGGGGTGTGGGGTGGGGTAGGGGGGTGGTTGGGTGGGGGTGTGGGGTTGGTGGGGAGGGTGGTTGGGTGTGGGGGTGGTAGTTGGGTGAGGGGGTGGTGGGGTGGGGTGTGGTTGGGTGGGGGGGTGGTGTGGTGGGGGGTGTTTGGGTGCGGGTGCGGTTGGGTGGGGGGTGGTTGGGTGGGGGGGTGGTTGGGTGGGGGGTGGTGGGGTGGGGGTGGGGGTGTGGTTGGGTGGGGGTGTGGTTGGGTGGGGGGGTGGTTGGGTGGGGGTGTGGTTGGGTGGGGGGTGGTTGGGTGGGGGGTAGTGGGGTGGGGGTGGGGGTGTGGTTGGGTGGGGGTGGTTGGGTGGGGTTGGGGGTGTGGTGGGGTGGGGGTGGGGGTGTGGTTGGGTGGGGGTGGTTGGGTGGGGTTGGGGGTGTGGTGGGGTGGGGGTGGGGGTGTGGTTGGGTGGGGGTGGGTGTGTGGTTGGGTGGGGGTGTGGTTGGGTGGGGGTGTGGTTGGGTGTGGGTTAGGTTGGGTGGGGGTGGGGGGTGGTGGGGTGGGAGTGTGTTGGGTGGGGGGCTTGTTGGGTGGGTGGGGTGGTTGGGTGGGGGTGTGGGTTAGGTGGGGGTGTGGTTGGGTGGGGGGAGGGGTTGGGTGGGGAGGTTGGGTGGGGGGGGTGGTTGGGTGGGGGTGTGGTTGGGTGGGGGGTGTGGGGGTTGGGTGGGGGTGTGGTTGGGTGGGGGGTGTGGGGTTGGGTGGGGGTGGGGTTGGGTGGGGGGGTGTGGGGTGGGTGGGGGGGTGTTGGGTGGGGGGGTGGTTGGGTGGGGGGAGGGGTTGGGTGGGGTGAGGGGTTGGGTGGGGGGTGTGTTTGGGTGGGGGGTGTGTTTGGGTGGGGGTGTTTGGGTGGGGGTGGGGTGGGGTTGGGGTGTGGGTGGGGGGGTGTGTTGTGGGGTGGGGGTGTAGGGTGGGGGGGTGTGTTGGGTGGGGTGGATTATTTCTGCCCGACCTCGATCTCGGTGCTGAAGGATTCGGAGTCCGTGGCGATGTAAATGGATCTGGCGTCGATCTTCTTCGCCCAGGTGCCCACTGCCCTCGTGATCTCCGCCAGGCTGGGCAGGCACATCTCCATCGTCAGTGGCCGAGCGGCCTGTCGATTGTAACCCACGCACTGGGGTGACGCCATGAGGTGTGGACCCACTGTGCCATCCTTCACCATATTACAGGCGTTTTTCTGTGGGGCGATGGGGGGAAAAAGAACAGAAAATGGTTAGATTACCCTCAAAGCGAGTACAACACAGATTCACCGGCAGCAGGAGTAGGCCATTCGGCCCCTCGAGCCTGTTCCGCCAGTCGATAAGACCACGGCTGCTCTGAAGTGGCCTCAATCCCACTTTCCTGGAGAGACTAGAGCTTAGGGGCGGGGGTTATGGGGGGCAGAGTTTAAAAGTCAGGTGTCTCCCATTTAAGACGGAGATGAGGAGAATTTTTTTTTCTCTCAGAGGGTCTTCCCCGGAGAGCGGAGGAGGCGGGATCGTTGAATACTTTTGAGGCAGAGGTCGATAGATTCTTGACCAACAAGGGGGTCAGAGGTTACGGGGTTAGGGAGGAATGCGGAGTTGAAGCCGCCATGACCTCATTGAGTGGGGGAGCAGGCTCGAGGGGCCAAATGGCCCACTGCTGCTCCTAATTCGTGTCTACGTACATACGCAATGGGTATAGGCCCAAGGCACTCAACCTATCCTCATAAGATAACCCCTTCAGGCCAGGAATCAGCCAAGCGACCCTTCCCTGAACCACTCCCAATGCAAGTATATCCCTCCTTAAATCAGGAGGCAAAAACCGTCATAATTGCCCTTATTTAAGTTTAAAAACATAGTGTCGGACCCACTCCTCTCTCCCTCAAATTGAAAAATTCCATCATATTATGGCCGCTGCTACCTCGGGGTGCCTACACGAGGGGATTATGAATTAATCCCGCCTCGTTGCACAATACCAGGCCTAGTATAACCTGCTCTCCGGTTGGCTCCAGAACACGCTGCTTCTAAGAAACTATCCCCCAAAACGTTCTATGAACTCCCGATCTAGGCTACCTCTGCCCGTCGGACTTTTCCAGTCTATACGCAGACTCCAGGTGCACTCCAGGTGTGGTCTCGCCGATGCGCTGCACAGTCCGTAGCGACAACCTAGACTTGTCCCGACAAGGTTAAGGGGTGATTAGATCCAGGATTTTGAAAGGTAGCAGTGGGTGGGGGGTGTCCAGGCCTTTCAGAAGCAAAGTGAGGAGCTCAGTTAATCATTTTACAACCGAAGTTGATAAGATTTCTGCTGGGGAAGGGGATTAAGGGATATGGAGTGAAGGCAGATGACAGCGGAACAGGTTCAAGGGGCTGAATGGCCTCTTCCCGTTCCTATGTTGAGGCAAATGGGATAGATTCATTTGGGGGGGTGGGGAAGCTGGGTAAACACACGAGGGAGAAAGGGATAGAGGGATAGGCGGATGGGGGTAAGATAAAGAGGGAGGAGGCTCTTGCGGAGCAGAGACACGCCAGCACAGAGCAGAGGGGCCGAGTGGCCTGCTTCCGCCCTCTGGAAACGTGAGGCAGAATCTTGTCGAAGGCCCCGATTCCATCCAAAACCCTTGGTAGCCCAGGATTACCGAGGCCACCCGGATCCCGGCTGCAGTCCGGGCTCTGTGGTCGGTTTACAGCGCAGACCCAACACGGTCAGTGTGGCGGAGGGTCAGACCGATGGGGGCGGTATCGTCCTTCCTCCGGCCCGCTGGGTTTGAACAATTTAACGCAGGGGGTGGGGGGTGAAGTGTCAGACGACGGTCAAGCGCCGTTGACCGCCCGCCAGCCCAGGTCTGGTCGCCGCGGCTAGGCCGTGTGCCCATCCTTAAACCACCACCACCACCACCACCACGAGCCGAGCGCAGAGACACTCACCCAGTCCACGCCGACCCGCAGGTGAAGGCCCAGGTACGGCCTGAGCAGCAAGGCCTGGATGTGGTCCTCGGCCTCCCGGGCGATCCCCTCCGACCACACGACGTACCTCTGGAGGCGTCGGTGCTGGCTCAGCACGGGGAACTGGGCCGGAGCCCCGGGCAGGGCCAGGACCGGGTGTTCGAAGGCCGGGTACCTGGAAAGGGAGCAGAGGGGCCAAATCAACCTCGGTCCCAAGAGGGTCAACTGGTTTCAAACCTAAACGGGGCTGCAGGACTCACAATCGGGCAGGCCGAGGGCCAGAGGGCATTCCTGGTCACTAAGGGCACGGTATCACTAAAGGTCATGTCTGGTTGCTAAGGTCACGATATCACAAAAGGTCATATCTGGTTGCTAAGGTCATGATATCCATAAAAGGTCACATCTGGTTGCTAAGGGCACAATATCCACAAAAGGTCATATCTGGTTGCTAAGGGCACGACATCACAAAAGGTCATATCTGGTTGCTAAGGGCACGACATCACAAAAGGTCATATCTGGTTGCTAAGGGCTCGACATCACAAAAGGTCATATCTGGTTGCTAAGGGCACCATAAGACCATAAGACATAGGAGCAGAAATTAGGCCATTCGGCCCATCGAGTCTGCTCCGCCATTCAATCATGGCTGATAAGTTTCTCAACCCCATTCTCCCGCCTTCTCCCTGTAACCTTTGATCCCCTTACCAATCAAGAACCTATCTATCTCGGTCTTAAATACACTCAATGACCTGGCGTCCACAGCCTTCTGCGGCAATGAATTCCATAGATTCACCACTCTCTGGCTAAAGAAGTTTCTCCTCATCTCTGTTCTAAAAGGTCTTCCCTTGACTCTGAGGCTGTGCCCTCGGGTCCTAGTCTCTCCTACTAATGGAAACATCTTCCCCACGTCCACTCTATCCAGGCCTTTCAGTATTATGTAAGTTTCAATCAGATCCCCCCTCATCCTTCTAAACTCCATCGAGTATAGACCCAGAGTCCTCAAACGTTCCTCATATGTTAAGCCTTTCATTCCTGGGATCGTTCTCGTGAACCTCCTCTGGACCCTCTCCAGGGCCAGCACATCCTTCCTGAGATACGGGGCCCAAAATTGCTCACAATATTCTAAATGTGGTCTGACCAGAGCCTTATAAAGCCTCAGCAGCACATCCCTGCTTTTATATTCTAGTCCTCTCGAAATAAATGCCAACCATTTGCCTTTCTAACTACCGACTCAACCTGCAAGTTAACCTTAAGAGAATCCTGGACTAGGACTCCCAAGTCCCTTTGCACTCCATATTTCTGAATTCTCTCCCCATTTAGAAAATAGTCTATGTCTCTATTCTTCCTACCAAAGTGCATGACCTCACAGTTCCCCACGTTGTATTCCATCTGCCACTTCTTTGCCCATTCTCCTAACCTGTCCAAATCCTTCTGCAGCCTCCCCGCCTCCTCAATACTACCTGTCCCTCCACCTATCTTTGTATCAGCTGCAAACTTAGCCAGGATGCCCTCAGTTCCTTCATCTAGATCATTACTGTATAAAGTGAAAAGTTGTGGTCCCAACACTGACCCCTGCGGAACTCCACTAGTCACCGGCCGCCATCCTGAGAAGGACCCCCTTATCCCCACTCTCTGCCTCCTGCCAGACAGCCAATCTTCTATCCATGCTAGTACCTTGCCTCTAACACCATAGGCTCTTATCTTACTGAGCAGCCTCCTGTGCGGCACCTTGTCAAAGGCCTTCTGGAAGTCCAAGTAGATAACATCCATTGGCTCTCCTTTGTCTAACCTATTCATTACCTCCTCAAAGAATTCTAACAGGTTTGTCAGGCATGACCTCACCTTGATGAAACCATGCTGACTTTGCCTTATTTTACCATGCACTTCCAAGTATTCTGAAATCTCATCCTTAATAATGGACTCTAAAATCTTACCAACGACCGAGGTCAGGCTAATCGGCCTGTAATTTCCCATCTTTTGCCTCACTCCCTTCTTAAACAGGGGGGGTTACATTAGCGATTTTCCAGTCCTCTGGGACCCTCCCTGACTCCAGTGATTCCTGAAAGATCACCACTAACGCCTCCACTATCTCTTCAGCTATCTCCTTCAGAACTCTGGGGTGTAATCCATCTGGTCCAGGTGATTTATCCACCTTCAGACCTTTCAGTTTTCCTAGCACCTTCTCCTTGGTAATGGCCACCAGACTCACCCCTGCCCCCCTCCGACTCTCTTGAACTTTGGGGATGTCACTCACGATAGCACCAAAGGTCGTAGCTGGTTGCTAAGGGCATGACCTCACCAAGGGGTCATATCTGCTTAAGGGCCATATTGAGTTGTTAAGGGCAAGACATCTCCATTGGCCATCACCGGTTGCCATTGTCATGATAGGGCCACTGGGACGCTAAATTCACAACGAATCCTCGCTAATTTGCAAAGCCGTCAGTCACAATCTCAACCGGTTGCTTTTATGTGGCTAAGATCTCCGCAGGGTCACTCCCGGTTGCCATGGTTGCAACATGATCGTTCCTGGTTGCCAAGGTCCTGACACCACAGCAGCTCCATCATGGCGACCAGGGTCACAATCGCCAAATTACAAGACGATGGACGAGTCGGCGACAACTCCAGACTGAACTGGAGGATGACGCGCGTTCTCAGCACCAAGGCTGGTGTCAGGGGGCCCTAAGCCTATAAACCGCGTCCCACCAGCAGACGCACGGGGACTATAAAGGTTACCTCTCAATCCAGTGGGTCTTGTAGTAGGAGTTGAAGGCAATCCCGCTAAACAGCACCGAGCGATCGAAATCCACGTTGAAGTGGTCCCAGAACGGTCCAAAGGGATTCCCATCCTGTCAGACATCCGGAGTCAATCACAATGGGAATGAACCCCTTCCCCCACCCGCCCAAAACCAGCCCGCATTCCCGGGACACTTGACGCTCATCGCTCCCATCCCATTACCCCAATACCTCCGAGGCCAATAACCCTCCCTTACCCCGACACGCGATGCCCAGATGACCCTCAGAACCTCGAGGGTTCAGTACCCAAGGCCCCTGGAGCCTCCTCACCTTCATGGGGCAGGACAGTCTGTCGGGGCTCCTGTGGGCTGCCACATCAAAGCAGTAGGCCACCCTCTCTCCCGCAGGCCAATGCTCGGGCGCCAGCTCCTGCATGAAGTCCTCCATACTGAGCACCCGGTGGAACTCCCTCAGCGCCTCCAGCTGGAAGTATTCACTGTACGGAACGTGGGCCTAGAACACAGGGCAGGCCCCAGCTTAGTGTCAAACTCCGAGGGGGAGACCTGCTCCCCCCATCGACCCCACACTCCCACCCCCCCACCCCCCCACCCCACCCCCCCACACCCCCACCCCACCCCACACCCCCAACCCCCACACCCCACCCCACACCCCCAACCCCGACACCCCACACCCCCACCCCCCCACACCCCCAACCCCCACACCCCCACCCTCCCACACCCCACACCCCCAACCCCCACACCCCACAACCCCACCCCCACCCCCCCACACCCCACACCCCACCCCACACCCCATACCCCCCACCCTGCACCCCATGGGGCACAGAGAGAGAGAGAGAGGGAGAGAGAGGGTGAAAGGGAGAGAGTGATAGAGTGGGGGGAGAGAGAGAGGGAAAGAGGGGGGAAAGAGAAAAAGAAAGGGAGGTGAGGGGGAGAGAGGGAGGTGAGGAGAGGGAGGGAGG
Organism: Cetorhinus maximus; assembly: GCF_964194155.1. Taxonomy (NCBI): domain Eukaryota; kingdom Metazoa; phylum Chordata; class Chondrichthyes; order Lamniformes; family Cetorhinidae; genus Cetorhinus; species Cetorhinus maximus. Next base: position 6,320 of record NW_027600557.1, on the reverse strand, counting down.
GGGAGAGAGAGAGAGGGAGGTGAGGTGGGGAGAGAGAGACGGGGAGGGAGAGGAAGGGGAGTGGGGAGGGAGAGTGATGGTCACTCCGTGTTCCCTTCGAACAAGCCCAAGGCCTTCACTGGGTGAAAGTGCATCAGACCAAGTGCAGGACACGGGCCAACTCCTGCCTGAGGTTTATCAGGGACACTACCCCCTCACCCCCACCCGCACACCCCCCCACACCCCTCACCCCCCACACCCCACCCCTCACCCCCACACCCCCCACCCCCTCATCACCCCCCCCTCACCCCCCACATCCCTCACTCCCACACCACCCCAACACTGCCCCTCACCCCCCACATCCCTCACTCCCACACCCCCCACCCCCTCATAACCCCCCCCACCCCCACACCCCCCACCACCACACCACCCCAACACTGCCCCACACCCCCCACATCCCCCTCTCCCCCTCCTGGGAGTGAGTTCCTGTCTCTCTGTCTGTCTGTGGAGCAGGTACAGGAGAGTCAGTAAATATTGATTTTGGAGACTTTGCTGCCCCTTTATTACCCCCCAACCCGAGCCCCAAACCCCCTGTCCTGGCACCCCCGACGGCGCCGCACCCCCGACAGTCCTGTCGCCGCGGGTTGTCGGCCTGGGTGTCGAACCCACCAGGCTTGGAGCCTCAGAGGCAGCTCAGCCATTGACTGACCGGCCAGGCAACTTACGTTTGTGTAGGGGGGTATATGGTGCCTGTAAACCACCCAAGGGGGCACCACTAATGTCCGGTTCAGCATCTCCGCAAATGCCAATGAGCCCAGCAGGTGGTCAGCCTGGTTCCCAAACCGACCTGTTTTAAACAAAACACACGGGAGAAAAAAGGTTTCAGACCCTCGGACGACAGGCTTTGATCTCACAGCGTTTGGGATCAGAGAGGGATGTGAGTTATACCTCCCTCCCCGCTCTGTGCCCTCTCACGTGTCGAGCTGCAGTTGCTGGTCAGTCGTACACCATTTTCCAACTCTCTCTGTCTCTCTCGCTGTCTCTCTCTCTCTCTCTCTGTCTCTCTCTCTCTCCCTTTCTTTCTCTGTCTCTCTCTCTGTCTCTCTCTCTCTCTCTGTCTCTCTTTCTCTGTCTCTCTCTCTGTCTCTCTCTCTGTCTCCGTCTCTCTCTCCGTCTCTCTCTCTCCGTCTCTCTCTCTCTCCGTCTCTCTCTCTCTCTGTCTCTCTCTCTCTGTCTCTCTCTCTCTCTGTCTCTCTCTCTCTCTGTCTCTCTCTCTCTCTCTCTCTGTCTCTCTCTCTCTGTCTCTCTCTCGCTCTCCCCCAGCCGGCCTCCCACCCTCCGTAAACAACAGCTCATCCAAAAATCTGCTGTCCCCGTATCCTACACCCATTAGCTCCCCCTCCACACCCACCCCCACCCCCACCCCCACCAACACCCCACCTCCCTGACCTACGCTGACCCCTGGTCTGGCTGGGATTGCCCTACTTGGAGCAGAGAAGGTTAAGGGGTTTGGGGGGATGTGGGGTTTGATCGAGATTGGGACATAAGGTGAGGGGCAGGAGGTTTAGTGGGGATGTGTGGAAAAACTTTTTTACCCAGAGGGTGGTGAGGGTCTGGAATGTGCTGCCTGGGAGGGTGGTGGAGGTGGGTTAGCCTCACATCCTTTAAAAAGTACCTGGATGAGCACTTGGCACGTCATAACATTCAAGGCTATGGGGCCAAGTGCTGGTAAATGGGATTAGGTAGGTAGGTCAGGTGTTTCTCACGTGTCGGTGCAGACTCGATGGGCCGAAGGGCCTCTTCTGCACCGTGTGAGATTCTGTGATGTTTATAATCACGAGGGGTTTCGATTAGAGTAAATCAGGAGAAACTGTTCCCAGTGGGCGGGAGGGTCGGTAACACCAGAGGGACAGGGACTGAGGGGAATCGGGGAAAAGCAGCAGAGAGGGGTGGGGTGGGATTGGGAGAATGATTCTCACGCAGCGAGTCGCTGGGATCTGGAAGGCGCTGCCTGAAAGGGCGGCGGGAGCAGATTCAACGGGAACTTTCAATAGGGGGGAATCGGATCAATACTTGAAGAACCAGAGGGCCAAGGGAGGAAGAACAGAGAGGAGTGGGATTCATCGGATAACTCGTTCGAGGAGATGCTCAGCCACTGGGGGGGGGGAGGCGAATGGGATCTTTCTGTGCTGTATCATTCAGAGACTCTGCAATCACTGTTCAGTAAAGCACTAGACCCAGCCCAGACCACCCCCCCACCCCCTCACTGTTGAGTGTGTGGGGCTCTTGGTGTTGGATTAGAGGTGGAGCTACAATGCACAACACAGTCGAATAGTCCTCCAACCCTCACTGCTGATCGTAGGGAACCGACTGGAGGCACAGGCGGGTGGGGGGTTGCGCCAATCGCTGGGGATGGTTGGAGACTCTATCACCCCACCCCCCGCCCCCAGACGTTAGGGTAAACCCCCCGCACACCCCACCCCCCTGACTTACCCATACAGGGGCAGTAGAGGACGTAGCCATTCTCGTCCCAGGCTAGCGGGTCGTAGGCCCCCACACTGCCCAGTGTGAGCCTGTCCCACTGGAGGAGGGGGAGGAGGAGGAGGAGGGGGAGGGGGAGGGGGAGGGGTCCTGCCCTGCCCCTCATGTCGCACTCCGGCCGGTCTCTCAGGGTCCGGGCCTCAGGCTCATCGGGAATCACCGGCTTCTCCTGCTGGACAAACCGAGAGGTCAGATCAGATCGGAGACTGGAAACCTCCGGCCCCTCCCCCACCCCCACCCCCAGGCCCTCGGCCACTCCCCCTCCTCCCCATCCCCCAGCCCCTCCTCCCCATCCCCCAGCCCCTCCTCCCCATCCCCTCCCCCAACCTCCCTCTCCTCAGCCCCTCCCTCAGCCCCTCCCCCTCCTCCAGGCCCTCAGCCCCTCCCCTCCTCCCTCAGCCCCTCCCCCACCCCCAGGCCCTCCCCCACCCCCTCCCCCATCTTCTCTGCCCTCAGCCCCTCCCCCTCCCCAGCCCCTCCCCCTCTGCCCTCAGCCCCTCCCCAGCCCCTCCCCTCCACACCATCCCCCAGCCCCTCCCCCCATCCCCCAGCTCCTCCCCCCTCTCCTCATGCCCCCTTCCCCATCCCCCTCTCCCCAGCCCCCCTCCTCCTCCTCCCCCTCATCCTCCCCCCTCCCCATCCCTTCTTCCAGCCCTTACCCCATCTACTGGGAGGGAGGTGGTGGTGCAGTGGTTGTAATCACTGGGCTGGTAATCCCGAGGCCCAGGTTAATGTTCTGGGGACCCGGGTTCAAATCCCCCGATGGGCAGCTGGTGGATTTTAAATTTAGTTTAAAAATCTGGAATTATAAAGCGAGTCTCAGTCACGGTGACCGTGAAACTATCACTGATTGTTGTAAAAACCCATCTGGTTCACTAATGCCCCCTTTAGGAAGGGAAATCTGCCGTCCTTACCCGGTCTGGCCTACATGTGACTCCAGACCCACAGCAAATGTGGTTGACTCTTAACTGCCCCCCTCTGAAAGGACCAAGTAGGCCACTCAGTTAAAAGGCAGCGAGTGTTGGCCTTGCCAGAGATTCCCACATCCCGTGGAAAAGTAAAAACCTCTCCCGCTCTTTACCAGGGAGTGAGGCCTCTCTCCTTCTAATTACCTCGACAGAGGGAGCTCACCCCGGGAACCAGCGCCCGGACAGGAATTGTTTCAACAGTTAAGTCTGTCTGGATGAATCATTCCACCATGGATCGATCTCTCTCTCACACACAAAACACACACTCAAAACACACACACACACAGACACACACAGACAGACAAAAAACACACACAAAACATACACACACGCTCAAAACACACACACAGACACACACAGACAGACAAAAAACACACACAAAACATACACACACACTCAAAACACACACACAGACACACACAGACAGACAAAAAACACACACAAAACATACACACAGACACACACAGACAGACAAAAAACACACACAAAACATACACACAGACACACAAAATGCACAGTCACATAAAACACACACACACACAAAACACACACACACAAAACGCACACACACACACACACAAAACGCACACACACACACAAAACGCACACACACAAAACGCACACACACACAAAACGCACACACACAAAACGCACACACACAAAACGCACACACACACACACACAAAACGCACACACACACACAAAACGCACACACACAGACACACAAAACACACACAGACACACAAAACACACACACACAGACACACAAAACACACACAGACACACAAAACACACACACATACACACACACACAAAACACACAGACACACAAAACACACACACACAGACACACAAAACACACACAGACACACAAAACACACACAGACACACAAAACACACACACACAGACACACACACGCACACAAAACACACACACACCTGAAACTGTCAAAACAGAATCCCAGTGTCCATCCCAATGTTAGGAATCCACATCCGCAGCCAGTGTGACACTAAATCAGACCGGATGGTCCAGGCCGTGCGCCGTGTTAGTCAACTGAGGGTGGCAGGAGGGGAAGAGGAGGGTGTGTGCGCAACTGCCCCCTGCAGGGGTGGGTTGAGGTGGGCAAATCGGCCGGAGTCTCAGTGTCCACCCGCTCGCAAAGCCGAGAGTTTGATGTCGGGCGGAGGGTCAGGTTTGGCTGCAATGCCTCTGTGTTTGAGACCAGGGGTAAAGATGCCCTTGCTGAGGGTGAACAGGGCCTTGGTGAGACCACACCTGGAGTATTGTGTACAGTATCGGTCTCCTTATCGAAGGAAGGATAGGCTGGAGGTTCACCGGATTATTCCCTGGGATGGCGGGAATGTTTTACAGGGAGAGATTAAGGAGAAAGGTACAAAATTATTACAGGGCCCGACAGGGTGGATGCGGATAAGATGTTTCTCCTGGCTGGTGAGTCTAGGACCAGGGGACACAGTCTCGGAGTGAGAGACAGGCCCCTCTTTAAGACTATGATTGTTTGACCATTCTATGATTCTAAGACTGAGCTGAGGAGGAATCTCTCCGAATCTCGGAGGGTGGTGAAGCTTTGAGGACTCCCTACCCTAGAGGGCTCACTCACCGAGCATGTACAAGAGAGAGAGCTAGGGATCCCTGGATACCAATGACATCGAGGGAAATGAGGATAGGGCGGGAAAAATGGCACAGAGGCCATGACCCGTTTAAATGGCGAAACAGGCTCGATGGGCCGAATGGCCTACTCCTGTTGCTATGAGGGAGGCGGTGGCATCATGGTAATGCTGCTGGGACCAGTGGTCCTAACGCCCGGGCAACTGGTGTGATTTGAATTCAATTAATAAATCTGGAATTTAAAGATAGTCTCGTGGTGGCCCCAGAGTTCTGAAGGAGATAGCTGAAGAGATAGTGGAGGCGTTAGTGGTGATCTTTCAGGGATCACTGGAGTCAGGGAGGGTCCCAGAGGACTGGAAAATCGCTAATGTAACCCCCCTGTTTAAGAAGGGAGTGAGGCAAAAGACGGGAAATTACAGGCCGATTAGCCTGACCTCGGTCGTTGGTAAGATTTTAGAGTCCATTATTAAGGATGAGATTTCAGAATACTTGGAAGTGCATGGTAAAATCGGGCAAAGTCAGCATGGTTTCATCAAGGAGAGGTCATGCCTGACAAATCTGTTAGAATTCTTTGAGGAGGTAACGAGCAGGTTAGACAAAGGAGAGCCAATGGATGTTATCTACTTGGACTTCCAGAAGGCCTTTGACAAGGTGCCGCACAGGAGTTTGCTCAGTAAGATAAGAGCCCATGGTGTTAGAGACAAGGTACTAGCATGGATAGAAGATTGGCTGTCTGGCAGGAGGCAGAGAGTGGGGATAAGGGGGTCCTTCTCAGGATGGCAGCCGGTGACTAGTGGAGTTCGGAAGGGGGTCAGTGTTGGGACCACAACTTTTCACTTTATACATTAATGATCTAGATGAAGGAACTGAGGGCATCCTGGCTAAGTTTGCAGATGGTACAAAGATAGGCGGAGGGACAGGTAGTATTGAGGAGGCGGGGAGGCTGCAGAAGGATTTGGACAGGTTAGGAGAATGGGCAAAGAAGTGGCAGATGGAATACAACGTGGGGAAGTGTGAGGTCATGCACTTTGGTAGGAAGAATAGAGGCATAGACTATTTTCTAAATGGGGAGAGAATTCAGAAATCTGGAGTGCAAAGGGACTTGGGAGTCCTAGTCCAGGATTCTCTTAAGGTTAACTTGCAGGTTGAGTCGGTAGTTAGGAAGGCAAATGCAATGTTGGCATTTATTTTGCGAGGACTAGAAT
>NW_027600556.1:0-13261 GCF_964194155.1 Cetorhinus maximus | reverse complement strand
CTCTGTGTGTCTCTCTCTTGCGCACTCTGTGTGTCTCTCTCGCACTCTGTGTGTGTCTCTCTCGCACTCTGTCTCTCTCGCACTCTGTGTGTTTTCTCTCTCGCACTCTCGCACTGTCTCTCTCTCGCACTCGCGCACTCTGTCTCTCTCTCTCGCACTCTCGCTCTCTCTCTCGCACTCTCGCTCTCTCTCTCGCACTCTCGCTCTCTCTCTCGCACTGTCGCTCTGTCTCTCTCTCTCTCTCGCACTCTCGCTCTGTCTCTCTCTCTCTCGCACTCTCGCTCTCTCTTGCATTCTGTCTCTCTCTCTCACACTCGCACTCTGTCTCTCTCGCACTCTTGCACTCTTGCACTCTGTCTCTCTCTCGCACTGTCTCTCTCTCTCACGCTCTCTCTCTCGCACTCTTGCGCTCTCTCTCTCACGCTCTCACTCTCTCTCTCTCTCGCACTCTCACACTGTCTCTCTCGCACTCTGGCTCTCTCTCGCACTCTCGCACTGTCTCTCTCTCTCGCACTCTGTCTCTCTCTCTCTCGCACTCTGTCTCTCTCTCTCTCGCACTCTGTCTCTCTCTCGCACTCTCGCACTCTTTCTCTCTCTCGCACTCTCACACTCTGTCTCTCTCGCACTCTGTCTCTCTGACACTCTGTCTCTCTCGCACTCTGTCTCTCTAGCACTCTGTCTCTCTAGCACTCTGTCTCTCTCGCACTCTGTCTCTCTCGCACTCTGTCTCTCTCGCACTCTCGCACTCTGTCTCTCTTGTGCTCTGTCTCTTTCGCGCTCTGTCTCTCTTGCGCTCTGTCTCTCTCGCACTCTGTCTCTCTCACGCTCTCTCTCTGTCACACTCTTGCGCTCTCTCTCTCACACTCTCGCTCTCTCTCGCACTCTCGCTCTCTCTCTCGCACTCTGTCTCTCTTTCGCACTCTGTCTCTCTCTCGCATTCTGTCTCTCTCTCGCACTCTTGCGCTCTCACTCTCGCTCTCTCGCTCTCATTCTCTCTCTCGCACTCTCACACTCTGTCTCTCTCGCACTCTCACCCTGTCTCTCTCTCTCTCGCACTCAGTCTCTCTCTCGCACTCAGTCTCTCTCTCGCACTCAGTCTCTCTCTCTCTCGCACTCAGTCTCTCTCTCTCTTGCACTCAGTCTCTCTCGCACTCAGTCTCTCTCTCGCACTCTGTCTCTCTCTTTCTCGCAATCTGGCTCTCTCTCTCTCGCACCAAGTCTCTCTCTCTCTCGCACTCTGTCTCTCTCTATCTCGCACTCTTGCACTCTCTCTCTCGCACTCTAGCACTCTCTCTCTCGCACTCTCGCTCTCTCTCGCACTCTCGCTCTCTCTCTCTCGCACTCTCTCTCTTTCGCACTCTGTCTCTCTCTCGCATTCTGTCTCTCTCTCGCATTCTGTCTCTCTCTCGCACTCTGTCTCTCTCTCGCACTCTCTCTCTCGCACTCTAGCACTCTCTCTCTCGCACTCTGTCTCTCTCGCACACTCTCTCTCGCACTCTCGCACTTTGTCTCTCTCTCTCACACTCTCGCACTCAGTCTCTCTCTCGCGCTCTGTGTGTCTCACTCTCGCACTCTGTCTCATTCTTGCACTCTGTCTCTCTCACGCTCTCTCTCTGTCGCACTCTTGCGCTCTCTCTCACACTCTCGCTCTCTCGCTCTCGCTCTCTCTCTCTCTCGCACTCTCGCTCTCTCTCTCGCACTCTCACACTCTGTCTCTCTCGCACTCTGGCTCTCTCTCGCACTCTCACACTGTCTCTCTCTCGCACTCTGGCTCTCTCTCGCACTCTTGCACTGTCTCTCTCTCTCTCGCACTCTGGCTCTCTCTCTCTCGCACTCTGTCTCTCACTTGCACTCGCACTCTGTCTCTCTCTCGCACTCTCGCACTCTGTGTGTCTCTCTCTCACACTCTGTCTCTCTCTCTCTCGCACTCTGTCTCTCTCTCTCTCGCACTCTGTCGCTCTCTCTCGCACTCTTGCACTCTCTATCGCACTCTCGCACTCTCTCACTCTCTCTCGCACTCTGTCTCTCTCTCTCTCGCACTCTGTCTCTCTCTCTCTCGCACTCTGTCTCTCTCTCTCTCGCACTCTGTCTCTCTCTCTCTCGCACTCTGTCTCTCTCTCTCTCGCACTCTTGCACTCTCTCTCTTGCACTCTCGCACTCTCTCTCTCTCTCTCTCGCACTCGCACTCTGTCTCTCTCTCGCACTCTGCCTCTCTCGCACTCTGTGTGTCTTTCTCTCGCACTCTGTGTGTCTCACTCTCGCACTCTGTCTCAATCTCGCACTATGTCCCTCTCTCTCGCACTCTTGATCTCTCTCTCGCACTCTCGCTCTCTCTGGCTCTCTCGCTCTCTCTCGCACTCTGGCTCTCTCTCTCTCGCACTCTGTCTCTCACTTGCACTCGCACTCTGTCTCTCTCTCGCACTCTCACACTCTGTCTCTCTCGCACTCTGGCTCTCTCTCGCACTCTCACACTGTCTCTCTCTCGCACTCTGGCTCTCTCTCGCACTCTCGCACTGTCTCTCTCTCTCTCGCACTCTGGCTCTCTCTCTCTCGCACTCTGACTCTCACTTGCACTCGCAATCTGTCTCTCTCTCGCACTCTGTCCCTCTCTCTCGCACTCTCGCTCTCTCTCTCGCACTCTCGCTCTCTCTCACACTCTCGCACTGTCTCTCTCTCTCTCGCACTCTGGCTCTCTCTCTCTCGCACTCTGTCTCTCACTTGCACTCGCACTCTGTCTCTCTCTCGCACTCTCGCACTCTGTGTGTCTCTCTCTCACACTCTGTCTCTCTCTCTCTCGCACTCTGTCTCTCTCTCTCTCGCACTCTGTCTCTCTCTCTCGCACTCTTGCACTCTCTCTCGCCCTCTCGCACTCTCTCTCTCACTCTCTCTCTCTCGCACTCTGTCTCTCTCTCTCTCGCACTCTCTCTCTCGCACTCTAGCACTCTCTCTCTCGCACTCTCGCACTCTGTCTCTCTCGCACTCTCTCTCTCGCACTCTGTCTCTCTCTCTCACACTCTCGCACTCTGTCTCTGTCTCGCGCTCTGTGTGTCTCACTCTGTGTGTCTCACTCTGTGTGTCTCACTCTGTGTGTCTCACTCTCGCACTCTGTCTCACTCTTGCACTCTGTCTCTCTCACGCTCTCTCTCTGTCGCACTCTTGCGCTCTCTCTCACACTCTCGCTCTCGCTCTCGCTCTCTCTCTCTCTCGCACTCTCGCTCTCTCTCTCTCTCGCACTCTCACACTCTCGCTCTCTCTCTCTCTCGCACTCTCACACTCTGTCTCTCTCGCACTCTGGCTCTCTCTCGCACTCTCGCACTGTCTCTCTCCCTCTCGCACTCTGGCTCTCTCTCTCTCGCACTCTGACACTCACTTGCACTCGCACTATGTCTCTCTCTCGCACTCTCGCACTCTGTGTGTCTCTCTCTTCCGCACTCTGTCTGTGTCTCTCTCGCACTCTGTCTCTCTCGCACTCTGTGTGTTTCTCTCTCGCACTCTCGCACTGTCTCTCTCTCGCACTCGCGCACTCTGTCTCTCTCTCTCGCACTCTGTCTCTCTCTCTCGCACTCTCGCTCTCTCTCTCGCACTCTCGCTCTCTCTCTTGCACTCTGTCTCTCTCTCTCGGACTCTCGCTCTGCCTCTCTCTCTCATGCACTCTCGCTCTGTCTCTCTCTCTCGCACTCTCGCTCTCCCTCGCACTCTTGCACTCTGTCTCTCTCTCTCGCACTCGCACTCTGTCTCTCTCTCTCGCATTCGCACACTGTCTCTCTCGCTCGCAATCTTGCACTCTGTCTCTCTCCCGCACTCAGTCTCTCTCTCGCACTCTGTCTCTCCCTCGCACTGTCTCTCTCTCGCACTCTGTCTCTCTCTCGCACTCTGTCTCTCTCTCGCACTCTGTCTCTCTCTCGCACTCTCACAATCTGTCTCTCTCGCACTCTATCTCTCTCTCTCGCACTCTCACCCTGTCTCTCTCTCTCGCTCTCTCGCTCTGTCTCTCTTTCTCACACTCTCGCTCTCTCTCGCATTCTGTCACTCTCTCACACTCTCACCCTGTCTCTCTCTCTCGCTCTCTCACTCTGTCTCTCTCTCTCCCACTCTCGTTCTCTCTCGCATTCTGTCTCTCTCTCGCACTCTGTCTCTCTCTCGCACTCTGGCTCTCTCTCGCGCTCTCGCACTGTCTCTCTCTCTCTCTCGCACTCTTTCTCTCTCGCACTCGCACTTCGTATCTCTCTCGCACTCTCGCACTCTGTCTCTCTCGCAGTCGCACTCTGTCTCTCTCTCGCACTCTCGCACTCTGTCTCTCTCGCACTCTGTCTCTCTCTCGCACTCTGCCTCTCTCTCGCGCTCAGTCTCTCTCTCGCGCTCTATCCCTCTCTCGCACTCAGTCTCTCTCTCGCACTCAGTCTCTCTCTCGCACTCAGTCTCTCTCTCACACTCAGTCTCTCTCTCGCACTCAGTCTCTCTCTCGCACTCAGTCTCTCTCTCGCACTCAGTCTCTCTCTCGCACTCAGTCTCTCTCTCGCACTCAGTCTCTCTCTGGCACTCTCGCATTCTGTCTCTCGCTCTCTCGCACTCGCACTCGGTCTCTCTCTCTCGCACTCGCACTCTGTCTCTCTCTCGCACTCTCACACTCTGTCTCCCTCTCGCACTCTGTCTCTCTCTCACGCTCTCTGTGTCTCACTCTGTGTGTCTCACTCTGTGTGTCTCACTCTCGCACTCTGTCTCACTCTTGCACTCTGTCTCACCCTTGCACTCTGTCTCTCTCTCACGCTCTCTCTCTCTCGGACTCTTGCGCTCTCTCTCTCGCAATCTCGCTCTCTCTCTCTCTCGCACTCTCACACTCTGTCTCTCTCGCACTCTAGCTCTCTCTCACACTCTCTCTCTCTCGCACTCTCGCACTCTGTCTCTCTCGCACTCTCGCACTCTGTCTCTCTCTCGCACTCTCGCACTCTGTCTCTCTCGCACCCCGTCTCTCTCGCACCCCGTCTCTCTCGCACTCTGTCTCTCTCGCACTCTGTCTCTTTCGCACTCTGTGTGTCTCTCTCTCGCACTCTATGTGTCTCTCTCTCGCACTCTCACTCTCTCTCTCACACTCTCGCTCTCTCTCGCACTCTCGCTCTCTCTCTCGCACTCTCGCTCTCTCTTGCATTCTGTCTCTCTCTCTCACACTCGCACTCTTTCTCTCTCGCACTCGCACTCTTGCACTCTGTCTCTCTCTCGCACTCTGGCACTCAGTATCTCTCGTGCTCTCTCTCTTTCGCGCTCTGTCTCTCTCGCGCTCTGTCTCTCTCGCACTCTGTCTCTCTCACGCTCTCTCTCTGTCGCACTCTTGCGCTCTCTCTCTCACACTCTCGCTCTCTCTCGCACTCTCGCTCTCTCTCTCGCACTCTGTCTCTCTTTCGCACTCTGTCTCTCTCTCCCGCACTCTGTCTCTCTCTCCCGCACTCTGTCTCTCTCTCCCGCACTCTGTCTCTCTCTCGCACTGTCTCTCTCTCGCACTCTGTCTCTCTCTCGCACTCTGTCTCTCTCTCGCACTCTGTCTCTCTCTTGCACTCTTGCGCTCTCTCTCGCTCTCTCTATCTCTCGCAATCTCGATCTCTCTCTCTCGCACTCTCGCAATCTGTCTCTCTCGCACTCTATCTCTCTCTCCCGCACTCTGTCTCTCTCTCCCGCACTCTGTCTCTCTCTCCCGCACTCTATCTCTCTCTCCCGCACTCTGTCTCTCTCTCTCGCGCACTGTCTCTCTCTCGCACTCTGTCTCTCTCTCGCACTCTGTCTCTCTCTCGCACTCTGTCTCTCTCTCGCACTCTGTCTCTCTCTCGCACTCTTTTGCTCTCTCTCGCTCTCTCTATCTCTCGCACTCTCGATCTCTCTCTCTCGCACTCACGCAATCTGTCTCTCTCGCACTCTATCTCTCTCTCTCTCGCACTCTCGCTCTGTATCTCTTTCTCACACTCTCGCTCTCTCTTGCATTCTGTCTCTCTCTCGCACTCTGCCTCTCTCTAGCGCTCTCGCACTGTCTCTCTCTCGCACTCGTACTTTGTCTCTCTCTCGCACTCTCGCACTATGTCTCTCTCTCGCACTCTCGCACTCTGTCTCTCTCGCACTCTGTCTCTCTCGCACTCTGTCTCACTCTCGCGCTCAGTCTCTCTCTCGCACTCTCGCTCTCTCTCTCGCACTGTCGCTCTGTCTCTCTCTCTCTCTCGCACTCTCGCTCTGTCTCTCTCTCTCTCGCACTCTCGCTCTCTCTTGCATTCTGTCTCTCTCTCTCACACTCGCACTCTGTCTCTCTCGCACTCTTGCACTCTTGCACTCTGTCTCTCTCTCGCACTGTCTCTCTCTCTCACGCTCTCTCTCTCGCACTCTTGCGCTCTCTCTCTCACGCTCTCACTCTCTCTCTCTCTCGCACTCTCACACTGTCTCTCTCGCACTCTGGCTCTCTCTCGCACTCTCGCACTGTCTCTCTCTCTCGCACTCTGTCTCTCTCTCTCTCGCACTCTGTCTCTCTCTCTCTCGCACTCTGTCTCTCTCTCGCACTCTCGCACTCTTTCTCTCTCTCGCACTCTCACACTCTGTCTCTCTCGCACTCTGTCTCTCTGACACTCTGTCTCTCTCGCACTCTGTCTCTCTAGCACTCTGTCTCTCTAGCACTCTGTCTCTCTCGCACTCTGTCTCTCTCGCACTCTGTCTCTCTCGCACTCTCGCACTCTGTCTCTCTTGTGCTCTGTCTCTTTCGCGCTCTGTCTCTCTTGCGCTCTGTCTCTCTCGCACTCTGTCTCTCTCACGCTCTCTCTCTGTCACACTCTTGCGCTCTCTCTCTCACACTCTCGCTCTCTCTCGCACTCTCGCTCTCTCTCTCGCACTCTGTCTCTCTTTCGCACTCTGTCTCTCTCTCGCATTCTGTCTCTCTCTCGCACTCTTGCGCTCTCACTCTCGCTCTCTCGCTCTCATTCTCTCTCTCGCACTCTCACACTCTGTCTCTCTCGCACTCTCACCCTGTCTCTCTCTCTCTCGCACTCAGTCTCTCTCTCGCACTCAGTCTCTCTCTCGCACTCAGTCTCTCTCTCTCTCGCACTCAGTCTCTCTCTCTCTTGCACTCAGTCTCTCTCGCACTCAGTCTCTCTCTCGCACTCTGTCTCTCTCTTTCTCGCAATCTGGCTCTCTCTCTCTTGCACCAAGTCTCTCTCTCTCTCGCACTCTGTCTCTCTCTATCTCGCACTCTTGCACTCTCTCTCTCGCACTCTAGCACTCTCTCTCTCGCACTCTCGCTCTCTCTCGCACTCTCGCTCTCTCTCTCTCGCACTCTCTCTCTTTCGCACTCTGTCTCTCTCTCGCATTCTGTCTCTCTCTCGCATTCTGTCTCTCTCTCGCACTCTGTCTCTCTCTCGCACTCTCTCTCTCGCACTCTAGCACTCTCTCTCTCGCACTCTGTCTCTCTCGCACACTCTCTCTCGCACTCTCGCACTTTGTCTCTCTCTCTCACACTCTCGCACTCTGTCTCTCTCTCGCGCTCTGTGTGTCTCACTCTCGCACTCTGTCTCATTCTTGCACTCTGTCTCTCTCACGCTCTCTCTCTGTCGCACTCTTGCGCTCTCTCTCACACTCTCGCTCTCTCGCTCTCGCTCTCTCTCTCTCTCGCACTTTCGCTCTCTCTCTCGCACTCTCACACTCTGTCTCTCTCGCACTCTGGCTCTCTCTCGCACTCTCACACTGTCTCTCTCTCGCACTCTGGCTCTCTCTCGCACTCTTGCACTGTCTCTCTCTCTCTCGCACTCTGGCTCTCTCTCTCTCGCACTCTGTCTCTCACTTGCACTCGCACTCTGTCTCTCTCTCGCACTCTCGCACTCTGTGTGTCTCTCTCTCACACTCTGTCTCTCTCTCTCTCGCACTCTGTCTCTCTCTCTCTCGCACTCTGTCGCTCTCTCTCGCACTCTTGCACTCTCTATCGCACTCTCGCACTCTCTCACTCTCTCTCGCACTCTGTCTCTCTCTCTCTCGCACTCTGTCTCTCTCTCTCTCGCACTCTGTCTCTCTCTCTCTCGCACTCTGTCTCTCTCTCTCTCGCACTCTGTCTCTCTCTCTCTCGCACTCTTGCACTCTCTCTCTTGCACTCTCGCACTCTCTCTCTCTCTCTCTCGCACTCGCACTCTGTCTCTCTCTCGCACTCTGCCTCTCTCGCACTCTGTGTGTCTTTCTCTCGCACTCTGTGTGTCTTTCTCTCGCACTCTGTGTGTCTCACTCTCGCACTCTGTCTCAATCTCGCACTATGTCCCTCTCTCTCGCACTCTTGATCTCTCTCTCGCACTCTCGCTCTCTCTGGCTCTCTCGCTCTCTCTCGCACTCTGGCTCTCTCTCTCTCGCACTCTGTCTCTCACTTGCACTCGCACTCTGTCTCTCTCTCGCACTCTCACACTCTGTCTCTCTCGCACTCTGGCTCTCTCTCGCACTCTCACACTGTCTCTCTCTCGCACTCTGGCTCTCTCTCGCACTCTCGCACTGTCTCTCTCTCTCTCGCACTCTGGCTCTCTCTCTCTCGCACTCTGACTCTCACTTGCACTCGCAATCTGTCTCTCTCTCGCACTCTGTCCCTCTCTCTCGCACTCTCGCTCTCTCTCTCGCACTCTCGCTCTCTCTCACACTCTCGCACTGTCTCTCTCTCTCTCGCACTCTGGCTCTCTCTCTCTCGCACTCTGTCTCTCACTTGCACTCGCACTCTGTCTCTCTCTCGCACTCTCGCACTCTGTGTGTCTCTCTCTCACACTCTGTCTCTCTCTCTCTCGCACTCTGTCTCTCTCTCTCTCGCACTCTGTCTCTCTCTCTCGCACTCTTGCACTCTCTCTCGCCCTCTCGCACTCTCTCTCTCACTCTCTCTCTCTCGCACTCTGTCTCTCTCTCTCTCGCACTCTCTCTCTCGCACTCTAGCACTCTTTCTCTCGCACTCTCGCACTCTGTCTCTCTCGCACTCTGTCTCTCTCTCTCACACTCTCGCACTCTGTCTCTGTCTCGCGCTCTGTGTGTCTCACTCTGTGTGTCTCACTCTCGCACTCTGTCTCACTCTTGCACTCTGTCTCTCTCACACTCTCTGTCGCACTCTTGCGCTCTCTCTCACACTCTCGCTCTCGCTCTCTCTCTCTCTCGCACTCTCGCTCTCTCTCTCTCTCGCACTCTCACACTCTCGCTCTCTCTCTCTCTCTCGCACTCTCACACTCTGTCTCTCTCGCACTCTGGCTCTCTCTCGCACTCTCACACTGTCTCTCTCTCGCACTCTGGCTCTCTCTCGCACTCTCGCACTGTCTCTCTCTCTCTCGCACTCTGGCTCTCTCTCTCTCGCACTCTGACTCTCACTTGCACTCGCACTCTGTCTCTCTCTTGCACTCTGTCCCTCTCTCTCGCACTCTCGCTCTCTCTCTCGCACTCTCGCTCTCTCTCGCACTCTCGCTCTCTCTCGCACTCTCGCTCTCTCTCTCGCAGTCTCGCTCTCTCGCACTGTCTCTCTGTCTCTCTCTCGCACTCTCGCACTCTAGCTCTGTCTCTCTCTCTCTCGCACTCTCGCTCTCTCTTGCATTCTGTCTCTCTCTCTCACACTCGCACTCTGTCTCTCTCGCACTCGCACTGTTGCACTCTGTCTCTCTCTCGCACTCTGGCACTCTGTCTCTCTCGTGCTCTCTCTCTTTCGCGCTCTGTCTCTCTCGCGCTCTGTCTCTCTCGCACTCTGTCTCTCTCACGCTCTCTCTCTTTCGCACTCTTGCGCTCTCTCTCTCACACTCTCGCTCTCTCTCGCACTCTCGCTCTCTCTCTCGCACTCTGTCTCTCTTTCGCACTCTGTCTCTCTCTCGCATTCTGTCTCTCTCTCGCACTCTTGCGCTCTCACTCTCGCTCTCATTCTCTCTCTCGCACTCTCACACTCTGTCTCTCTCGCACTCTCACCCTGTCTCTCCCTCTGTCACACTCAGTCTCTCTCTCGCACTCAGTCTCTCTCTCGCACTCAGTCTCTCTCTCGCACTCAGTCGCTCTCTCGCACTCAGTCTCTCTCTCTCTTGCACTCAGTCTCTCTCGCACTCAGTCTCTTTCTCGCACTCTGTCTCTCTCGCACTCTCGCACTCTGTCTCTCTCGTGCTCTGTCTCTTTCGCGCTCTGTCTCTCTCGCGCTCTGTCTCTCTCGCACTCTGTCTCTCTCACGCTCTCTCTCTGTCACACTCTTGCGCTCTCTCTCTCACACTCTCGCTCTCTCTCGCACTCTCGCTCTCTCTCTCGCACTCTGTCTCTCTTTCGCACTCTGTCTCTCTCTCGCATTCTGTCTCTCTCTCGCACTCTTGCGCTCTCACTCTCGCTCTCTCGCTCTCATTCTCTCTCTCGCACTCTCACACTCTGTCTCTCTCGCACTCTCACCCTGTCTCTCTCTCTCTCGCACTCAGTCTCTCTCTCGCACTCAGTCTCTCTCTCGCACTCAGTCTCTCTCTCTCTCGCACTCAGTCTCTCTCTCTCTTGCACTCAGTCTCTCTCGCACTCAGTCTCTCTCTCGCACTCTGTCTCTCTCTTTCTCGCAATCTGGCTCTCTCTCTCTCGCACCAAGTCTCTCTCTCTCTCGCACTCTGTCTCTCTCTCTCTCGCACTCTGTCTCTCTCTCTCTCGCACTCTGTCTCTCTCTCTCTTGCACTCTGTCTCTCTCTCTCTCTCGCACTCTGTCTCTCTCTCTCTCGCACTCTGTCTCTCTCTATCTCGCACTCTTGCACTCTCTCTCTCGCACTCTAGCACTCTCTCTCTCGCACTCTCGCTCTCTCTCGCACTCTCGCTCTCTCTCTCTCGCACTCTCTCTCTTTCGCACTCTGTCTCTCTCTCGCATTCTGTCTCTCTCTCGCATTCTGTCTCTCTCTCGCACTCTGTCTCTCTCTCGCACTCTCTCTCTCGCACTCTAGCACTCTCTCTCTCGCACTCTGTCTCTCTCGCACACTCTCTCTCGCACTCTCGCACTCTGTCTCTCTCTCTCACACTCTCGCACTCTGTCTCTCTCTCGCGCTCTGTGTGTCTCACTCTCACACTCTGTCTCATTCTTGCACTCTGTCTCTCTCACGCTCTCTCTCTGTCGCACTCTTGCGCTCTCTCTCTCACACTCTCGCTCTCGCTCTCTCTCTCTCTCGCACTCTCGCTCTCTCTCTCGCACTCTCACACTCTGTCTCTCTCGCACTCTGGCTCTCTCTCGCACTCTCACACTGTCTCTCTCTCGCACTCTGGCTCTCTCTCGCACTCTTGCACTGTCTCTCTCTCTCTCGCACTCTGGCTCTCTCTCTCTCGCACTCTGTCTCTCACTTGCACTCGCACTCTGTCTCTCTCTCGCACTCTCGCACTCTGTGTGTCTCTCTCTCACACTCTGTCTCTCTCTCTCTCGCACTCTGTCTCTCTCTCTCTCGCACTCTGTCGCTCTCTCTCGCACTCTTGCACTCTCTATCGCACTCTCGCACTCTCGCACTCTCTCACTCTCTCTCGCACTCTGTCTCTCTCTCTCTCGCACTCTGTCTCTCTCTCTCTCGCACTCTGTCTCTCTCTCTCTCGCACTCTGTCTCTCTCTCTCTCGCACTCTTGCACTCTCTCTCTTGCACTCTCGCACTCTCTCTCTCTCTCTCTCGCACTCGCACTCTGTCTCTCTCTCGCACTCTGCCTCTCTCGCACTCTGTTTTTCTCACACTCTATCTCTCTTGCACTCTCGCACTCTGTGTGTCTCTCTCTCGCACTCTGTCTCTCTCTCGCACTCTGTGTGTCTTTCTCTCGCACTCTGTGTGTCTCACTCTCGCACTCTGTCTCAATCTCGCACTGTCTCTCTCTCGCACTCTGTCTCTCTCTCGCACTCTGTCTCTCTCTCGCACTCTGTCTCTCTCTCGCACTCTTGCGCTCTCTCTCGCACTCTCGATCTCTCTCTCTCGCACTCACGCAATCTGTCTCTCTCGCACTCTATCTCTCTCTCTCTCGCACTCTCGCTCTGTCTCTCTTTCTCACACTCTCGCTCTCTCTTGCATTCTGTCTCTCTCTCGCACTCTGCCTCTCTCTCGCGCTCTCGCACTGTCTCTCTCTCGCACTCGTACTTTGTCTCTCTCTCGCACTCTCGCACTATGTCTCTCTCTCGCACTCTCGCACTCTGTCTCTCTCGCACTCTGTCTCTCTCGCACTCTGTCTCTCTCTCGCGCTCAGTCTCTCTCTCGCGCTCAGTCTCTCTCTCGCGCTCAGACTCTCTCTCGTGCTCAGTCTCTCTCTCGCTCTCAGTCTCTCGCGCTCAGTCTCTCTCTCGCGCTCAGTCTCTCTCTCGCGCTCAGTCTCTCTCTCGCGCTCAGTCTCTCTCTCGCGCTCAGTCTCTCTCTCGCGCTCAGTCTCTCTCTCGCGCTCAGTCTCTCTCTCGCACTCTGTCTCTCTCTCTCTCGCACTTTGTCTCTCTCTCTCTCGCACTCTTGCAATCTCTCTGTCGCACTCTTGAACTCTCTCTCTCTCGCACTCTCGCACTCTCTCTCTCGCACTCTCTCACTTTGTCTCTCTCTCTCTCTCTCGCGCACTCTGTCTCTCTCTCTCTCTCGCACTCTGTCTCTCACGCTCTGTGTGTCTCATCAGTGTGTCTCATCAGTGTGTCTCACTCTGTGTGTCTCACTGTGTGTGTCTCTCTCTCGCACTCTGTGTGTCTCTCTCTTGCGCACTCTGTGTGTCTCTCTCGCACTCTGTGTGTGTCTCTCTCGCACTCTGTCTCTCTCGCACTCTGTGTGTTTCTCTCTCGCACTCTCGCACTGTCTCTCTCTCGCACTCGCGCACTCTGTCTCTCTCTCTCGCACTCTCGCTCTCTCTCTCGCACTCTCGCTCTCTCTCTCGCACTCTCGCTCTCTCTCTCGCACTGTCGCTCTGTCTCTCTCTCTCTCTCGCACTCTCGCTCTGTCTCTCTCTCTCTCGCACTCTCGCTCTCTCTTGCATTCTGTCTCTCTTCTCTCACACTCGCACTCTGTCTCTCTCTCGCACTCTTGCACTCTTGCACTCTGTCTCTCTCTCGCACTGTCTCTCTCTCTCACGCTCTCTCTCTCGCACTCTTGCGCTCTCTCTCTCACACTCTCACTCTCTCTCTCTCTCGCACTCTCACACTGTCTCTCTCGCACTCTGGCTCTCTCTCGCACTCTCGCACTGTCTCTCTCTCTCTCGCACTCAGTCTCTCTCTCTCTCGCACTCAGTCTCTCTCTCTCTTGCACTCAGTCTCTCTCGCACTCAGTCTCTCTCTCGCACTCTGTCTCTCTCTTTC
>NW_027600555.1:0-13264 GCF_964194155.1 Cetorhinus maximus | reverse complement strand
CGGCCCGACGCGGACCCGGCCCTGCGGTCGGTGTACGATGAGAAGAAGGGCGCGTTGCGGGACCTGCAGCTCGCCGGGTCCCGGGGCGCGTTCGTGAGGTCACGGATCCGGTTCCTCAAGGACCTGGACCGTGGCTCCCCCTTCTTCTACTCGCTGGAAAAAAGGCACGGGGTCCGTCAGCAGCTCTTTACGCTGCTGGCCGACGACGGATCCCTCGTCTCGGATCCGGAGGGCATCAGGGCCATTACCGGGAACTTTTACACTGCCCTGTTCTCTTCGGATCCGTCCAGCGAGGATGCTTGCAGAGTTTTGTGGGAGGACCTGCCGCAGGTCGGCCCGGAGGGCGCCGGAAAGCTTGACTCCCCTATAAGTCTGGGGGAGCTGACCGGCGCCCTCGACGGTCTCTCCAGGGGAAAGTCCCCGGGACTTGACGGGCTGACCGTGGAGTTCTTCAGGGCGTTCTGGGACGTCCTGGGGGGCGACTTCGCGGGGGTCCTGGGGGAGAGTATCGCTACCGGGGAGATGCCCCTTTCGTGGCGCAGGGCCGTGATTGCCCTGTTGCCGAAGAAGGGGGATCTCCGCCTACTTAAAAACTGGCGCCCGGTCTCCCTCCTCAGCACGGACTATAAAATATTCGCCAGAGCCATGTCTTCTCGGCTCGGCACCGTGCAGGACCGCATGATCCACCCTGACCAGTCCTACACCGTCCCGGACCGCTCGATCTACGACAACGTCCATCTGGTCCGGGACATAATCCACCATTCCCAGAGGGCTGGTCTGTCGAGCGCCTTCCTGTCCCTTGATCAGGAGAAGGCGTTCGACAGGGTGGATCACGAATATTTACTCGGGACTCTGCGAGCATTCGGTTTCGGGACGCACTTTGTCGCCCGGATCCGACTTCTGTACACCGCCGCGGAGTGTCTAGTGAAGGTTAACGGGTCCCTGACGGCGCCCCTTCGCTTTGGGAGAGGGGTACGTCAGGGCTGCCCCCTGTCCGGCCAGTTGTATTCTATTTGCGTGGAGCCTTTCCTGCGCCTCTTGCGGAGGAGGTTGTCGGGATTGGTTCTGCGCGGGCCGGGCATCGGGGTGGTCCTTTCGGCATACGCCGATGACGTGCTCCTAATGTTTAATGACCCGGCTGACCTGCGGAGGATGCGCGAGTGCCAGGAGGTCTACTCTGCGGCTTCTTCTGCCAGGATCAACTGGGAGAAATGTTCTGGACTCCTGGTCGGCCCGTGGCAGACGGATCCCCTACCCGAGGAGCTCAGGCCTTTCACCTGGAGCAGGACCAGCATCCTCTACCTGGGGGTCCATCTCTGCCCTGCCGAGGAATCCTGGCCGGCCAACTGGCAGGAACTGGAGACGAAAGTCACCGCTCGCCTGCGGCGCTGGACAGGACTGCTCCGAGTGCTGTCTTACCGGGGTCGAGTTCTGGTCATAAACCAGCTGATCGCCGCCATGTTGTGGTATCGGCTGGTCACTTTGACCCCTCCCCCGGACTTTGTCGCGAAAATCCAGAGAATGCTAGTCGACTTCTTCTGGGACAAAAGATTGCACTGGGTCGCCGCTGAGGTTCTGAGTCTCCCGCTTAGGGAGGGCGGTCAGGCGCTGGTGTGCCTACGCACGCAGGTGGCGACTTTCCGTCTTCAGACCCTGCAGCGATACCTTTACGTCGAGCCTCCTCCGAGATGGTGTGCCCTGGCGACGTATTTCTTCCGCCAGGTGCACGGCCTGAATTACGACGTGCAGCTCCTGTTTGTAGATCAGAGGGGCCTCGGCTCCTTCCAGGTGTTGCCCGTCTTTTACCAGGACCTGATCAAAGTCTGGAACGTGGTCGCCACGCGACGCAGCTCTCCCCCGTCAGGAGTAGCGGCTATCGTCAGAGAGCCGCTGCTCAGGAATCCGCCCCTCCGTCCCTTTCAGTGGCTGGCGGAGAGGAGGGCTGTGGCTGCCGGGGTGACCAGGGTCGGGGACGTGCTGGGTGGCGGAGGACTGGGCTGGATGCTCCGCAGGAGTTGGCGCGTCGCGCGTCAGTGAGTGTCCAGGTCGCAGCCGATGCCATCCAAGACCTAAAAACGGTCGTGCTCGGACCCGAAGTCATTTTAGGTCTGGAGGTGGCTCAGGTGCGCGGTGATCTTCCGGCTGAACGTTCCCCTGTTCGGACGGAATTCCACATTGGCCCCAAGCCCCGAACCCTCCCTCGGGTGCCGGTGCCCCGCAATAATATGAGCCGCCTCGGGGACATGCCCTCCGTGCCATTTGGCACGGCGCGGAGGGGTTTTCTGTACGGACTGCTGCTGCACACCTTCCATTTTCTCGCCCTGGTCCGCCGCCCGGACACGCCCTGGCGTGCCTTGTTGCCGTCCGGCGGCGGAGGCCCCCGATGGGAGGCCCTCTACGGAGGTGTTCTCCCTCTTTCTATCGGGGACCTGGGTTGGAGGGTGTTGCATGCAGCAGTCCCCTATAATCGTAAAATGTGTAGGTTCACGGACTCCCGAGACACCTGCCCTTTTTGCGGTCTTTGTGGAGTCCGTGGACCACGTGTATATAGGGTGTCTTAGGCTGCACTCCCTTTTTAGTTATTTAAAAAAATCTTTTGTTACTGTTTTGGTTGCACTTCAGTCCCACGCTCCTGATCTATGGACACCCGGTGCGGAAGGGGGTCGGGAAGGAGGAGGACCTCCTCGTGAACCTGCTCCTGGGCCTGGCCAAGTTGGCCATCAACAGGTCCAGGCAGCGGGCGATCGACGGGGGAGTCCCGCCCGATTGTTTGTCCCTCTTCCGCGGCTACGTTCGCGGCCGGATGTCCCTGGAAAGGGAGCACGCGGTGTCTGCCGGCACCATCGAGGCCTTCCGTGCTCGGTGGGCACCGCGGGGTCTGGGGTGTTTTGTTGACCCCTTTAATCACATCTTAGTTTGATGTTTGTAAGGTTCCTTTACAGTTCTTCCTTGATTTTACAGCTGACCTGACTTAGGGGCTGTGCTTGTTTTCTCCCTTGTTCTTTTTGCTCATTTAGTTTATTGTTTTGACTCAAAAGAGTTACATCTTAACGATCTCGTTGAGCTCGTTGTTGCTCAGTTTGGAGCTGGAGCCAGAGGAGAGAGGAGGTGTTCCTGCTGCTGCTGCTGCTGTTCCTGCTGCTGCTGCTGCTGTTCCTGCTGCTGCTGTTCCTGCTGCTGCTGCTGCTGTTCCTGCTGCTGCTGCTGTTCCTGCTGCTGCTGCTGCTGTTCCTGCTGCTGCTGCTGCTGTTCCTGCTGCTGCTGCTGCTGTTCCTGCTGCTGCTGCTGCTGTTCCTGCTGCTGCTGCTGCTGTTCCTGCTGCTGCTGCTGCTGTTCCTGCTGCTGCTGCTGCTGTTCCTGCTGCTGCTGCTGCTGTTCCTGCTGCTGCTGCTGTTCCTGCTGCTCCTGCTGCTGCTGCTGCTGTTCCTGCTGCTGCTGCTGCTGTTCCTGCTGCTGCTGCTGCTGTTTCCTGCTGCTGCTGCTGTTCCTGCTGCTGCTGCTGTTCCTGCTGCTGCTGCTGCTGTTCCTGCTGCTGCTGCTGCTGTTCCTGCTGCTGCTTGCTGTTCCTGCTGCTGCTGCTGTTCCTGCTGCTGCTGCTGCTGTTCCTGCTGCTGCTGCTGTTCCTGCTGCTGCTGCTGTTCCTGCTGCTGCTGCTGGTTCCTGCTGCTGCTGCTGTTCCTGCTGCTGCTGCTGCTGTTCCTGCTGCTGCTGCTGCTGTTCGTGCTGCTGCTGCTGCTGTTGCTGCTGCTGCTGCTGTTCCTGCTGCTGCTGCTGCTGCTGCTGTTCCTGCTGCTGTTCCTGCTGCTGCTGCTGCTGTTCCTGCTGCTGTTCCTGCTGCTGCTGCTGCTGTTCCTGCTGCTGCTGCTGCTGTTCCTGCTGCTGCTGCTCCTGCTGCTGCTGCTGCTGTTCCTGCTGCTGCTGTTCCTGCTGCTGCTGCTGCTGTTCCTGCTCCTGCTGCTGCTGCTGTTCCTGCTGCTGCTGCTGTTCCTGCTGCTGCTGTTCCTGCTGCTGCTGTTCCTGCTCCTGCTGCTGCTGCTACTGTTCCTGCTGCTGCTGCTGCTGCTGCTGCTGTTCCTGCTGCTGCTGCTGCTGTTCCTGCTGCTGCTGCTGTTCCTGCTGCTGCTGCTGTTCCTGGGGGGCCAGAGAGGAGAGAGAGGAGGAAGAAGAAAACAACTTTCTTTTGTTTGGTTGCTGCAGGACAGGAAGGCCAGGAGGCCTGACTTTGGGATTCACAACATCCTAGGTGGGTGTTTAGACTTTGTGTTTTGTTATCAGGTGGGGGCTATAAAGAACTGTGTACTGTAGGGGGAGGATAGAAGACCATCCGGAGGGCTTGGGGAAAGAGGAGGGAGGGAGGGTGTGTGTGTGTGTGGTTATAAACCATCTTTGCTGCCACCCCCCACCCACCCCCCCAACACAACCCGGCCTTTTTCCGGTGGCCTATATTACCAAAGCCATCACCTCCCCCTACCAGAAGGCCAACAAGCCCCCACCCACCATCCATCTTTTTTGCTTCAGACCAAGAGACACCCACCTGGAGTTTTCCCCCCTTTTCCCTCCTGTGTCTCCCTGTCCTCTGCCTCTCTCCCTCCTCTCCTCTCCTGCATTAAAGGGGGGAGGTTATTTCAACCTCTCTCCCCCTTTTCCCCCCCAGGAAGGAGCTTTATTTATTAAAAAAAATATATATATATTTAATTTAAAAAAAAAACCATCAGTAAAATGGCCAATACTTCCCAGGGTGGGTGTGGCTCGGGCCCAAAGGCCACTTCGCCATCACCTGTGGCCGGGCCCTCGAGGGCTAACGTGGAGGCGGTGTTGTCACCGGTGGCAGGGCCTTCTAAAAAGACCTATGCGGGGGTGGCTGCTTCTGCAGCTCCTGCTGCTCCCGCAGCCCTGTCACCGTTCCGCCTCCTAACGAGGGCCCTGGGGGTAAAGAGCTACGCTCACCCTGAAATGACTATAGAGGCCTGCGTAAAGGCTATGGCTGGGGTCGTCGGCCCCTCGGCCATAGTCGCGGCCTCTAAAATGTATGGGAAGGCCATATTTTTCTTGAGGTCTGAGCGGGCGGTGCACCTCGCCCTACAAAAGGGGCTCACTGTGGGCGGGACCTTTCTGGCGGTGGACCCTCTTGAGGCCACCGCCCAGAGGCTTTTAATTTCCAACGTCCCGCCCTTTCTCCCAAGTGAGCTCCTCCTCCCCCACCTTTGTAAACTGGGGGAGGTCAGGTCGGGGGTGGCGCCGATCCCGCTCGGCCTCAAGGACGCGGCCCTCCGCCACGTGTACTCTTTCCGGCGCCAGGTATTTGTCCGCTTGGCCCGGGAGGAGTGCCTGGAGGGGGCCCTTTCTATAGATTATGAGGGGACCGCCTACCGGGTCTTCTGGACCGCGGAGGGCATGCGGTGCCATGCTTGCAAGGAGGCGGGGCACGTCCGAAAGAACTGCCCCGTCCTCAAGGCCGCTAGCACCGCTCAAGCGGCCGCGGCTGGCACCGCCCCTCCTCCCCCCGCCACTACTCCATCTACCTCTCCGCAAGGGGAGGCGTCGCCGGCAGTCACTGCCATCTCGGTTGCCGGTGAGGCGGGGGGAGAGCCCCCGCGTCATAAGAAGGCGCGGAGGAAGACCCGTAACCTGGGGGTGGTCCCCGAGACTCCCCAACCCCCCAAGGATCCCCAGACCCCTGTAGACACCGGCTCGGGGGAAGTAATACCATCCGGCCCCTGCGTCGTCTCCGCGTGTGCTCCCGGGCCCGTAAGTGCCGAGGCGCCGTGTGCTGGGCCCGGCGTCGTCCCTGCACGGGTCCCCGGGGCTAGCGGGGGCGAGACTCGTGTCCCCGAGCCGGGTGAAAAAGAATACCCCGAACCCCAGAGGGCGGGGCGTCCGGGTAGGCTGGACAAGGCGGAGGAGGCCCCAGAGATGGAGGTCTCCCTAGCCCCCAGCCTCCCTCGGAAGAGACGCCACCCCTCCGAGAAGGAAGAGGAGGGGGAGGGCGACGCCCAATCTGAAGAGGTTGGGTGTGTCCCCTCCCCTGATGATGAGGTGGTGGTGTCTCCGCCACTTATTAAGACCTCAACCTGCCCTCTGGGGGAATCACATACCCCTACCCCCATTGATCCCCCCACCAACCTGCTGCAGTCCCCTGAACAGGGCCCCTCGGGGGTCTCTGAGGGCACCTCCCTTGTGGGTGTGCCCAATTTAGAACAACTCGATACCCCCGAGGTATCCTCTGGCCCGTCGGGGGACTGCGAGGTTAATACGGAAAAAAATTTAAAAATTTTAACTGGGTCATTGGGTGGTGGTGGCGAGGAAGGCCTTCCCGCTCCCTCCCAGAACCTAGCACCGGGCGTCGTTGTTTTAAGTCAGGAGCTCGTCTCGAGCTCCCCGGACGACCCGGTGCCGGGAGGAGAGCGGGCGTCCGTAGCGCCGCCACCCTCTGGCCCCGACTTATTAGAGGAGACCAGAGAGGACCACTCTGGCCTTGATCCTGGGGGTGGGATCGAGGTAGAGGTGGAGCCTACTGGCAGCTCCGGACCAGCCCCCGTACTCAATACGGGGGAGGGGTTGGAAGCTGGAGGCGACGACCCGGAGGAGGACGGAGTTTCGGTGGTGAGCACCGGGGATGACCTCGACTCGTTCTCGAGCGAGTCGATGGATACCCTGGTGCCCTCCACCGACTCTCCCCTCATCCCCCCACGGGAACTCCAGGACTTTCTAGCGAGTCATCGCGGTCGCCGAAATAGAGTCCAGTTGGCCTTGGCCCGGTGGCATTCTTTTCCGCTGGTGTTCTGGTCCACTCGCGAGGCCCTCAAGGCTCCCGAGTTGGACAGGAACGCCCGGCGGAGGGTCCAAACGTTTCTCGCTGGGCTCCTGAGGGAGGGGAAGGATTAAAAAGTCCTCTCCTTCTTTTAAACAAGGTGACGGTGTATATACTCTTTGACAATGAAGACAACTATAGCCAGCCTCAACATCCGTGGCAGCAGGGACGCACAGCGCAGGTTCCGGAACTTCTCGGTCCTCAGGGACGGGAGGTATGCGGTGTGCTTCCTGCAAGAAACCCATACCGTTCCGGGAGACGAAGCTACGTGGCTCCTGGAGTGGCGAGGGGGGGTCTGCATGAGTCACCTAGCCTCCAATTCAGGCGGGGTGGCTATCTTGTTGGCCCCGCATTTTCAGCCCGAGATCTTGGGGGTCAAGGAGCCGGTGCCAGGCCGGTTGCTGCACCTGACTGTGCGCCTGGGGGGCGCGGTGCTTCACTTTGTGAATGTGTACGCTCCCCTGGGCTTGCAGCAGCAAGCGAGCTTCTTCGAAGAAGTGTCCACTCATCTGGGCTCCATCGACGCGGGCGAGTGCATCGTCCTCGGGGGGGATTTTAATTGCACCCTCGAGGCCCGGGACCGTCACGGTACCCAGCACCGTACGCGAGGTGTGAGTAAGTTACGGGACTTGGTCAGGTCCTTCGACTTGGTGGACGTCTGGCGAAATCTCCATCCCGATTCCAGCGTTTTCACCTTTGTGTTACCTGGAGTCGGAGCGTCCAGACTCGACCGTCTTTACGTTTCCAAGGCGTACGTGTCCTGCGTTCCGGCGGCTTCCGTGCAGCAGGTGCCGTGCACGGACCACCGTCTGGTGTGGGCGGAGCTCGCTCCGTTTTGCGCTCGGACGGGGTCCGCGCACTGGCACTTTAACAACCTGTTGCTGGAGGACGAGCGGTTCCTGGACTCGTTTCGTCGTTTCTGGGCCGGCTGGAGAAGGAAGCGGGGAGGCTTCCCCTCCTTGAGGCTATGGTGGGACGTGGGCAAGACTCACGTCCGAGTTTTCTGTCAAGAGTACGCGAAGGGGTCGACAAAGAGGCGGAAATCCAGGGTGGAGGAGTTGGAGAAGGAGGTGCTCGACCTGGAGGCACGTCTCCGTCGGCCCGACGCGGACCCGGCCCTGCGGTCGGTGTACGATGAGAAGAAGGGCGCGTTGCGGGACCTGCAGCTCGCCGGGTCCCGGGGCGCGTTCGTGAGGTCACGGATCCGGTTCCTCAAGGACCTGGACCGTGGCTCCCCCTTCTTCTACTCGCTGGAAAAAAGGCACGGGGTCCGTCAGCAGCTCTTTACGCTGCTGGCCGACGACGGATCCCTCGTCTCGGATCCGGAGGGCATCAGGGCCATTACCGGGAACTTTTACACTGCCCTGTTCTCTTCGGATCCGTCCAGCGAGGATGCTTGCAGAGTTTTGTGGGAGGACCTGCCGCAGGTCGGCCCGGAGGGCGCCGGAAAGCTTGACTCCCCTATAAGTCTGGGGGAGCTGACCGGCGCCCTCGACGGTCTCTCCAGGGGAAAGTCCCCGGGACTTGACGGGCTGACCGTGGAGTTCTTCAGGGCGTTCTGGGACGTCCTGGGGGGCGACTTCGCGGGGGTCCTGGGGGAGAGTATCGCTACCGGGGAGATGCCCCTTTCGTGGCGCAGGGCCGTGATTGCCCTGTTGCCGAAGAAGGGGGATCTCCGCCTACTTAAAAACTGGCGCCCGGTCTCCCTCCTCAGCACGGACTATAAAATATTCGCCAGAGCCATGTCTTCTCGGCTCGGCACCGTGCAGGACCGCATGATCCACCCTGACCAGTCCTACACCGTCCCGGACCGCTCGATCTACGACAACGTCCATCTGGTCCGGGACATAATCCACCATTCCCAGAGGGCTGGTCTGTCGAGCGCCTTCCTGTCCCTTGATCAGGAGAAGGCGTTCGACAGGGTGGATCACGAATATTTACTCGGGACTCTGCGAGCATTCGGTTTCGGGACGCACTTTGTCGCCCGGATCCGACTTCTGTACACCGCCGCGGAGTGTCTAGTGAAGGTTAACGGGTCCCTGACGGCGCCCCTTCGCTTTGGGAGAGGGGTACGTCAGGGCTGCCCCCTGTCCGGCCAGTTGTATTCTATTTGCGTGGAGCCTTTCCTGCGCCTCTTGCGGAGGAGGTTGTCGGGATTGGTTCTGCGCGGGCCGGGCATCGGGGTGGTCCTTTCGGCATACGCCGATGACGTGCTCCTAATGTTTAATGACCCGGCTGACCTGCGGAGGATGCGCGAGTGCCAGGAGGTCTACTCTGCGGCTTCTTCTGCCAGGATCAACTGGGAGAAATGTTCTGGACTCCTGGTCGGCCCGTGGCAGACGGATCCCCTACCCGAGGAGCTCAGGCCTTTCACCTGGAGCAGGACCAGCATCCTCTACCTGGGGGTCCATCTCTGCCCTGCCGAGGAATCCTGGCCGGCCAACTGGCAGGAACTGGAGACGAAAGTCACCGCTCGCCTGCGGCGCTGGACAGGACTGCTCCGAGTGCTGTCTTACCGGGGTCGAGTTCTGGTCATAAACCAGCTGATCGCCGCCATGTTGTGGTATCGGCTGGTCACTTTGACCCCTCCCCCGGACTTTGTCGCGAAAATCCAGAGAATGCTAGTCGACTTCTTCTGGGACAAAAGATTGCACTGGGTCGCCGCTGAGGTTCTGAGTCTCCCGCTTAGGGAGGGCGGTCAGGCGCTGGTGTGCCTACGCACGCAGGTGGCGACTTTCCGTCTTCAGACCCTGCAGCGATACCTTTACGTCGAGCCTCCTCCGAGATGGTGTGCCCTGGCGACGTATTTCTTCCGCCAGGTGCACGGCCTGAATTACGACGTGCAGCTCCTGTTTGTAGATCAGAGGGGCCTCGGCTCCTTCCAGGTGTTGCCCGTCTTTTACCAGGACCTGATCAAAGTCTGGAACGTGGTCGCCACGCGACGCAGCTCTCCCCCGTCAGGAGTAGCGGCTATCGTCAGAGAGCCGCTGCTCAGGAATCCGCCCCTCCGTCCCTTTCAGTGGCTGGCGGAGAGGAGGGCTGTGGCTGCCGGGGTGACCAGGGTCGGGGACGTGCTGGGTGGCGGAGGACTGGGCTGGATGCTCCCGCAGGAGTTGGCGCGTCGCGCGTCAGTGAGTGTCCAGGTCGCAGCCGATGCCATCCAAGACCTAAAAACGGTCGTGCTCGGACCCGAAGTCATTTTAGGTCTGGAGGTGGCTCAGGTGCGCGGTGATCTTCCGGCTGAACGTTCCCCTGTTCGGACGGAATTCCACATTGGCCCCAAGCCCCGAACCCTCCCTCGGGTGCCGGTGCCCCGCAATAATATGAGCCGCCTCGGGGACATGCCCTCCGTGCCATTTGGCACGGCGCGGAGGGGTTTTCTGTACGGACTGCTGCTGCACACCTTCCATTTTCTCGCCCTGGTCCGCCGCCCGGACACGCCCTGGCGTGCCTTGTTGCCGTCCGGCGGCGGAGGCCCCCGATGGGAGGCCCTCTACGGAGGTGTTCTCCCTCTTTCTATCGGGGACCTGGGTTGGAGGGTGTTGCATGCAGCAGTCCCCTATAATCGTAAAATGTGTAGGTTCACGGACTCCCGAGACACCTGCCCTTTCTGCGGTCTTGTGGAGTCCGTGGACCACGTGTATATAGGGTGTCTTAGGCTGCACTCCCTTTTTAGTTATTTAAAAAATCTTTTGTTACTGTTTTGGTTGCACTTCAGTCCCACGCTCCTGATCTACGGGCACCCGGTGCGGAAGGGGGTCGGGAAGGAGGAGGACCTCCTCGTGAACCTGCTCCTGGGCCTGGCCAAGTTGGCCATCAACAGGTCCAGGCAGCGGGCCATCGACGGGGGAGTCCCGCCCGATTGTTTGTCCCTCTTCCGCGGCTACGTTCGCGGCCGGATGTCCCTGGAAAGGGAGCACGCGGTGTCTGCCGGCACCATCGAGGCCTTCCGTGCTCGGTGGGCACCGCGGGGTCTGGGGTGTTTTGTTGACCCCTTTAATCACATCTTAGTTTGATGTTTGTAAGGTTCCTTTACAGCTTTTCCTTGATTTTACAGCTGACCTGACTTAGGGGCTGTGCTTGTTTTCTCCCTTGTTCGTTTTTTTGCTCATTTAGTTTATTGTTTTGACTCAAAAGAGTTACATCTTAACGATCTCGTTGAGCTCGTTGTTGCTCAGTTTGGAGCTGGAGCCAGAGGAGAGAGGAGGTGTTCCTGCTGCTGCTGCTGCTGTTCCTGCTGCTGCTGCTGTTCCTGCTGCTGCTGTTCCTGCTGCTGCTGCTGCTGCTGTTCCTGCTGCTGCTGCTGTTCCTGCTGCTGCTGCTGCTCCTGCTGTTCCTGCTGCTGCTGTTCCTGCTGCTGCTGTTCCTGCTGCTGCTGCTGCTGTTCCTGCTGCTGCTGCTGTTCCTGCTGCTGCTGCTGTTCCTGCTGCTGCTGCTGTTCCTGCTGCTGCTGCTCCTGCTGCTGCTGCTGCTGTTCCTGCTGCTGCTGCTGCTGTTCCTGCTGCTGCTGCTGCTGTTCCTGCTGCTGCTGCTGCTGTTCCTGCTGCTGCTGCTGCTGCTGTTCCTGCTGCTGCTGCTGTTCCTCCTGCTGCTGCTGCTGTTCCTCCTGCTGCTGCTGCTGTTCCTACTGCTGCTGCTGTTCCTGCTGCTGCTGCTGCTGTTCCTGCTGCTGCTGCTGCTGTTCCTGCTGCTGCTGCTGCTGTTCCTGCTGCTGCTGTTCCTGCTGCTGCTGTTCCTGCTGCTGCTGTTCCTGCTGCTGCTGCTGTTCCTGCTGCTGCTGCTGTTCCTGCTGCTGCTGCTGTTCCTGCTGCTGCTGTTCCTGCTGCTGCTGCTGTTCGTGCTGCTGCTGCTGCTGTTCCTGCTGCTGCTGCTGCTGCTGTTCCTGCTGCTGCTGCTGCTGTTCCTGCTGCTGCTGCTGCTGTTCCTGCTGCTGCTGCTGCTGTTCCTGCTGCTGCTGCTGCTGTTCCTGCTGCTGCTGCTGCTGTTCCTGCTGCTGCTGCTGCTGCTGTTCCTGCTGCTGCTGCTGTTCCTGCTGCTGCTGCTGCTGTTCCTGCTGCTGCTGCTGTTCCTGGGGGGCCAGAGAGGAGAGAGAGGAGGAAGAAGAAAACAACTTTCTTTTGTTTGGTTGCTGCAGGACGGGAAGGCCAGGAGGCCTG
Organism: Cetorhinus maximus; assembly: GCF_964194155.1. NCBI lineage: Eukaryota > Metazoa > Chordata > Chondrichthyes > Lamniformes > Cetorhinidae > Cetorhinus > Cetorhinus maximus. Next base: position 1,297 of record NW_027600555.1, on the reverse strand, counting down.
ACTTTGGGATTCACAACATCCTAGGTGGGTGTTTAGACTTTGTGTTTGTCTTCAGGTGGGGGCTATAGAGAACTGTGTACTGTAGGGGGAGGATAGAAGACCATCCGGAGGGCTTGGGGAAAGAGGAGGGTGGGTGTGTGTGTGTGTGGTTATAAACCATCTTTGCTGCCACCCCCCCCCCCCCCCCCAACACAACCCGGCCTTTTTCCGGTGGCCTATATTACCAAAGCCATCACCTCCCCTACCAGAAGGCCAACAAGCCCCCACCCACCATCCATCTTTTTTTTCTTCAGACCAAGAGACACCCACCTGGAGTTTTCCCCCCTTTCCCTCCTGTGTCTCCCTGTCCTCTGCCTCTCTCCCTCCTCTCCTCTCCTGCATTAAAGGGGGGGAGGTTATTCCAACCTCTCTCCCCCTTTTCCCCCCCAGGAAGGAGCTTTATTTATTAAAAAAATATATACATATTTAATTAAAAAAAACCATCAGTAAAATGGCCAATCCTTCCCAGGGTGGGTGTGGCTCTGGCCCAAAGGCCACTTCGCCATCACCTGTGGCCGGGCCCTCGAAGGCTAGTGTGGAGGTGGTGTTGTCACCGGTGGCAGGGCCTTCTAAAAAGACCTATGCGGGGGTGGCTGCTTCTGCAGCTCCTGCTGCCCCCCGCAGCCCTGTCACCGTTCCGCCTCCTTACGAGGGCCCTGGGGGTAAAGAGCTATGCTCACCCTGAAATGACAATAGAGGCCTGCGTTAAGGCTATGGCTGGGGTCGTCGGCCCCTCGGCCATAGTCGCAGCCTCTAAAATGTATGGGAAGGCCATATTTTTCTTGAGGTCTGAGCGGGCGGTGCACCTCGCCCTACAAAAGGGGCTCACTGTGGGCGGGACCTTTCTGGCGGTGGACCCTCTTGAGGCCACCGCCCAGAGGCTTTTGATTTCCAACGTCCCGCCCTTCCTCCCAAATGAGCTCCTCCTCCCCCACCTTTGTAAACTGGGGGAGGTCAGGTCGGGGGTGGCGCCGATCCCGCTCGGCCTCAAGGACGCGGCCCTCCGCCACGTGTACTCTTTCCGGCGCCAGGTATTTGTCCGCTTGGCCCGGGAGGAGTGCCTGGAGGGGGCCCTTTCAATAAATTATGAGGGGACCGCCTACCGGGTCTTCTGGACCGCGGAGGGGCATGCGGTGCCATGCTTGCAAGGAGGCGGGGCACGTCCGAAAGAACTGCCCCGTCCTCAAGGCCGCCAGCACCGCTCAAGCGGCCGCGGCTGGCACCGCCCCTCCTCCCCCGCCACTACTCCATCTACCTC
>NW_027600554.1:0-13275 GCF_964194155.1 Cetorhinus maximus | reverse complement strand
TAGGGAGAGAGAGAGAGAGACAGAGAGAGAGAGAGAGAGAGACAGAGAGAAAGAGAGACAGAGAGAACAGAAAATGAACCAACATAAAGATGGCACTCCCAGGACAGGTACAGCACGGGGTTAGATACAGAGTAAAGCTCCCTCTACACCGTCCCCATCAAACACTCCCAGGACAGGTACAGCACAGGGTTAGATACAGAGTAAAGCTCCCTCTACACTGTCCCCATCAAACACTCCCAGGGACAGGTACAGCACGGGGTTAGATACAGAGTAAAGCTCCCTCTACACTGTCCCCATCAAACACTCCCAGGACAGGTACAGCACGGGGTTAGATACAGAGTAAAGCTCCCTCTACACCGTCCCCATCAAACACCCCCAGGACAGGTACAGCACGGGGTTAGATACAGAGTAAAGCTCCCTCTACACCGTCCCCATCAAACACTCCCAGGACAGGTACAGCACAGGGTTAGATACAGAGTAAAGCTCCCTCTACACCGTCCCCATCAAACACTCCCAGGACAGGCAAAGCACGGGGTTAGATACAGAGTAAAGCTCCCGCTACACTGTCCCCATCAAACACTCCCAGGACAGGTACAGCACGGGGTTAGATACAGAGTAAAGCTCCCGCTACACTGTCCCCATCAAACACTCCCAGGACAGGTACAGCACGGGGTTAGATACAGAGTAAAGCTCCCTCTACACTGTCCCCATCAAACACTCCCAGGACAGGTACAGCACGGGGTTAGATACAGAGTAAAGCTCCCTCTACACTGTCCCCATCAAACACTCCCAGGACAGGTACAGCACGGGGTTAGATACAGAGTAAAGCTCCCGCTACACCGTCCCCATCAAACACTCCCAGGACAGGTACAGCACGGGGTTAGATACAGAGTAAAGCTCCCTCTACACTGTCCCCATCAAACACTCCCAGGACAGGTACAGCACGGGGTTAGATACAGAGTAAAGCTCCCTCTACACCGTCCCCATCAAACACCCCCAGGACAGGTACAGCACGGGGTTAGATACAGAGTAAAGCTCCCTCTACACCGTCCCCATCAAACACCCCCAGGACAGGTACAGCACGGGGTTAGATACAGAGTAAAGCTCCCTCTACACCGTCCCCATCAAACACTCCCAGGACAGGTACAGCACGGGGTTAGATACAGAGTAAAGCTCCCTCTACACCGTCCCCATCAAACACTCCCAGGACAGGTACAGCACGGGGTTAGATACAGAGTAAAGCTCCATCTACACTGTCCCCATTAAACACTCCCAGGACAGGTACAGCACGGGGTTAGATACAGAGTAAAGCTCCCTCTACACTGTCCCCATCAAACACTCCCAGGACAGGTACAGCACGGGGTTAGATACAGAGTAAAGCTCCCTCTACACCGTCCCCATCAAACACCCCCAGGACAGGTACAGCACGGGGTTAGATACAGAGTAAAGCTCCCTCTACACCGTCCCCATCAAACACTCCCAGGACAGGTACAGCACGGGGTTAGATACAGAGTAAAGCTCCCTCTACACCGTCCCCATCAAACACTCCCAGGACAGGTACAGCACGGGGTTAGATACAGAGTAAAGCTCCCTCTACACCGTCCCCATCAAACACTCCCAGGACAGGTACAGCACGGGGTTAGATACAGATATACTCTCCCACGGATTGAATTATACTCACTCCATTTGCAGGCTGTGATGACCAGTCTTCGTTTCCATCCAATGCACTAGTGATAAAGATTTTGTCTGTGAATGGACGAGTTACTTACTGTGATGGAGAGATAGAGAGAGAGAAAAAGGGGCAAAGATTGAGAGAACAACAGAGATTGACCAATGGGGGAGAGTGAGAGCGAGACAGATAGATAGAGCGACAGAGAGAGATAGGGACAGAGAAAAAGAGAGGGACAGAGCTGGAGGGAGAGAGATGGAGAGGCAGAGAGAGATAGAGAGACAGAGAGAGAGAGAGAGACAGAGTCAGAGAGAGACAGGGGGAGAGAGAGAGAGAGAGAGACAGAGTCAGAGAGAGACAGGGGAGAGAGAGAGAGAGAGAGACAGAGTCAGAGAGAGACAGGGGGAGAGAGAGAGAGAGTGAGAGAGACAGAGAGAGAGAGAGAGAGCGAGACAGAGTCAGAGAGAGAGAGAGTGAGACAGAGTCAGAGAGAGACAGGGGGAGAGAGAGAGAGCGAGAGAGAGACAGAGAGAGAGAGAGAGAGAGTGAGACAGAGTCAGAGAGAGACAGAGAGAGAGAGAGAGAGACAGAGAGAGAGAGAGAGAGAGAGAGACAGAGAGAGACAGGGAGAGAGAGACAGAGAGAGAGAGACAGAGAGAGAGAGAGCGAGAGAGAGACAGAGAGAGAGAGAGAGAGAGCGAGACAGAGCGAGTGAGACAGAGAGTCAGAGAGACAGAGAGAGAGAGACAGAGAGAGAGAGAGAGGAGAGAGAGAGAGAGAGAGAGACAGAGAGAGAGAGAGAGGGAGAGAGACAGAGAGAGAGAGACAGAGAGAGAGACGGTGAGAGAGAGACAGAGAGAGAGAGACAGTGAGAGAGACAGAGAGAGAGAGAGAGAGAGACAGAGAGAGAGACAGAGAGAGACAGAGAGAGAGACAGAGAGAGAGAGAGAGACAGAGAGAGAGACAGAGAGAGACAGAGAGAGAGACAGAGAGAGACACAGAGAGAGACACAGAGAGAGAGAGAGAGAGACACAGAGAGAGAGAGAGAGACAGAGAGAGAGAGAGAGACAGATTCAGAGTCAGAGACACAGATTCAGAGAGAGAGAGAAAGTCAGAGACAGAGAGAGAGTTAGACCAAGAAACAGAGTCCAATTTAGGCCCACAGACGGAGAGAGAGAGAAAGACACACACACAGAGTGCGGAATAACACAAACACATGGTGTGAGCAAGTATGGACACAGCCAGAAACACTAGCACACAACTCGTGCACACACTCACACACACAGTCTCGTGAGTGCACACAAAGGCTAACGCACGCACACTCACAGATAGTCTAACACACACGCACACACACTCACAGTCTAACACACACACAGGCTAACGCACTCACAGACACGTACACACACTCACACACTGGCCAACGCACACACACAGACATGTACACACTCACACACAGACTAACACACACACACACGGACTCTCACACGCACACTCACACAGGCTAAGGCACACACACAGACTAACACGCACATGCACACTCACACAGAGACTAACACACACACAGACTAACACGCACATGCACACTCACACAGAGACTAACACACACACAGGCTAACACACGCACACACTAACGCGCACACACACACACACACACAGACTAGCACGCACACGCACACTCCCACACAGACTAACAGACGCACACACACACAGGCTAGCACACGCGCACACACACAGACTAACACGCACACGCACGCACACACACAGACTAACACGCACACGCACACTCACACACAGACTAACAGACGCACACTCACACAGAGACTAACACAGGCACTCTCACACACAGACTAATGCACACACACACAAAGGCTAAGGCACACACTCAGACACCCACACACACAGGCACGCACAAGCTAACACACGCACACTCTCACATTCACAGACAGGCTAACACACGGACCCTCACACCCAGGCTAACACACGGACCCTCACACCCAGGCTAACACACGGACCCTCATACACAGGCTAACACACGCACACTCACGCACAGGCTAACACACGCACACTCACGCACAGACTAACACACGCACCCTCATACACAGGCTAACACACGCACACTCACGCACAGACTAACACACGCACCCTCACGCACAGGCTAACACACACACACGCAGGTTAACACACGCACACTCACACATAGGCTAACACACACACACAGTCACACAGACTAACACAGGCACACTCACACATAGGCTAACACACACACACAGTCACACAGACTAACACACACACACTCACACACAGACTAACACATGCACACTCACACACAGACTAACACACGCACACTCACACACAGACTAACACACACACACAGTCACACAGACTAACACACACACACAGTCACACAGACTAACACACACACACAGTCACACAGGCTAACACACGCACACTCACACACAGGCTAACACACACACACTCACACACAGACTAACACACGCACACACACATAGGCTAACACACACACACTCACACACAGGCTAACACACACGCACACTCACACACAGGCTAACACACGCACACTCACACACAGGCTAACACACACACACTCACACACAGGCTAACACACACACACACTCACACACAGGCTAACACATGCACACTCACGCACAGGCTAACACACGCACACACAGTTTAACACACACACAATCACACATAGGCTAACACATACACACAGTCACACAGACTAACACACGCACACTCACACACAGGCTAACACACGCACACTCACACACAGGCTAACACACACACACTCACACACAGGCTAACACACACACACTCACACACAGGCTAACACACACACACTCACACACAGGCTAACACACACACACACACACACACACACACAGGCTAACACACACACACTCACACACAGGCTAACACACACACACTCACATACAGGCTAACACACACACACACACTCACACACAGGCTAACACATGCACACTCACACACAGACTAATACACGCACAGTCTCACACAGGCTAACACACACGCACACTGACACTCAGAAGGTGTGAGGCTGTACAGAACTCCCTCTCCTCACCTTCCTCCCGGTCAATGCAGCCCAGGGACAGGAGGAGCTGGAGCAGGGTTGGGAGCAGGTTGCGGAATTGTCAATCCTTGTGGGATTTAGAGTCCTTTAAGCACAGGGTCATCCAGTCAGTCAGGAGGCAGGGAAAGGGCAGCAACAGCTCACACACGGCCTCCACAGTCGCTGCATTCATCTCAGACGGGGCTCCCACCTGGAATATCTGGCCACTGGGAATTAAAGGCATTGACTTCTTAAAGGGGAAGGCACATTCTGCCGGCAATGGGATTTCACTGGGAACTTTAATTGCCTGTTTTCAGTATGATGATCAATTTACTGTTTCTCACGGTTAAGCACCCAGAAGATTTTCACCGCTGACAGATAAGGTGTCAGTGATTCAGTGCTGAGGGAGCACCGCACTGTCGGAGGGTCAGTGCTGAGGGAGCACCGCACTGTCGGAGGGTCAGTGCTGAGGGAGCGCCGCACTGTCGGAGGGTCAGTGCTGAGGGAGAGCCGCACTGTCGGAGGGTCAGTGCTGAGGGAGCGCCGCACTGTCGGAGGGTCAGTACTGAGGGAGCGCCGCACTGTTGGAGGGTCAGTGCTGAGGGAGCGCCGCACTGTCGGAGGGTCAGTGCTGAGGGAGAGCCGCACTGTCAGAGGGTCAGTACTGAGGGAGCGCCGCACTGTCGGAGGGTCAGTGCTGAGGGAGCGCCGCACTGTCGGAGGGTCAGTACTGAGGGAGCGCCGCACTGTCGGAGGGTCAGTACTGAGGGAGAGCCGCACTGTCGTAGGGTCAGTGCTGAGGGAGCGCCGCACTGTCGGAGGGTCAGTGCTGAGGGAGAGCCGCACTGTCGGAGGGTCAGTGCTGAGGGAGTGCCGCACTGTCGGAGGGTCAGTACTGAGGGAGAGCCGCACTGTCGGAGAGTCAGTACTGAGGGAGTGCCGCACTGTCGTAGGGTCAGTGCTGAGGGAGAGCCGCACTGTCGGAGCGTCAGTGCTGAGGGAGCGCCGCACTGTCGGAGTGTCAGTACTGAGGGAGAGCCGCACTGTCGGAGGGTCAGTGCTGAGGGAGAGCCGCACTGTCGGAGCGTCAGTGCTGAGGGAGCGCCGCACTGTCGGAGTGTCAGTACTGAGGGAGAGCCGCACTGTCGGAGGGTCAGTACTGAGGGAGCGCCGCACTGTCGGAGGGTCAGTACTGAGGGAGCGCCACACTGTCGTAGGGTCAGTGCTGAGGGAGCGCCGCACTGTCGGAGGGTCAGTGCTGAGGGAGAGCCGCACTGTCGGAGAGTCAGTACTGAGGGAGTGCCGCACTGTCGTAGGGTCAGTGCTGAGGGAGAGCCGCACTGTCAGAGGGTCAGTACTGAGGGAGCGCCGCACTGTCGGAGGGTCAGTACTGAGGAAGTGCCGCACTGTCGGAGGGTCAGTACTGAGGGAGCGCCGCACTGTCGGAGGGTCAGTACTGAGGGAGTGCCGCACTGTCGGAGGGTCAGTGCTGAGGGAGAGCCGCACTGTCGGAGGGTCAGTACTGAGGGAGCCCCGCACTGTCGGAGGGTCAGTACTGAGGGAGCGCCAACTGTCGTAGGGTCAGTGCTGAGGGAGCGCCGCACTGTCGGAGGGTCAGTACTGAGGGAGTGCCGCACTGTCGGAGGGTCAGTACTGAGGGAGCCCCGCACTGTCGGAGGGTCAGTACCGAGGGAGTGCCACACTGTCGGAGGGTCAGTACTGAGGGAGCGCCGCACTGTCGGAGGGTCAGTACTGAGGGAGCGCCGCACTGTCGGAGGGTCAGTACTGAGGGAGTGCTGCACTGTCGGAGGGATAGGAGTTCTCTCTGGTGTCCTGGAATCAATATTTATCTTTCTGAGTTAAAGTAATGGATTGGTTATCAGATGCCTGTTTGTGGGAGTTTGCTGTGCACATCTGTCGAGAGGGTTTAGGGGGCAATGGTGAGCTTCAGGGTGATGAGGGGATGATTAATGAACAAAACGTACAGGAGGAGATGAATAAAATTTCTGAAAAAGATATTTTGTCCTGGCTACATATATTAGTGCACGGGGCCCTACTCTTTGCAGGCAGAAAGGACCAGTACACACATAGCGCCTGTTTCAACTAAACAAAGCAAGTGACGGCCATTCCTGGGTTCATTCCTCAGGGCAATGCCTTGACCAATCACGGTCAACCTGAGCGGGTTTTAAATTTCACTCAACGCTGGGCAGTTAACTGTCAGCCAGCATCAACTGGTGGATTCCTCACGGCAACGCCTCGACCAATCAGAGTCCACCTGCCAACCACTCAGCATTCTTGTGGATTGTCCCTGGTGAGTGCAGGAGGAATAACTTTGACAAAATGCCTCTTCTCATCGATCCTGAAGTTGTGCGTGACTAGAGGGGTATGAAAGGGGCAGGCAATATACAAATGCTGTTAGCGAGGGAATTCCAGGATTTTGTCCGTGTGGTGTAGGTACACCCACGGCGCTGTTAGGGAGGGAGTTCCAGGATTTTGTCCGTGTGGTGTAGGTACACCCACGGCGCTGTTAGGGAGGGAGTTCCGGGATTTTGACCCTGTGACAGTGAAGGAACGGCCGATATATTTCCAAGTCGGGATGGTGAGGGGCTCGGAGGGGGAACTTCCAGGTGGTGGTGTTCCCCATGTGTCTGCTGCCCTCGTCCTTCTAGATGGGAGTGGGTCGTGGGTTTGGGCGGCGCTGTCGAAGGAGCCTTGGCGAGTTGCTGCAGTGCATCTTGTCGATGGTACACACACTGCTGCTACTGTGCGTCGGTGGTGGAGGGAGTGAATGTTTGTGGATCGGGTGCCGATCGAGCGGGGGGGGCTGCTTTGTCCTGGATGGTGTCGAGCTTCTCGAGTGTTGTGGGAGCTGCAACTCATCCAGGCAAGTGGGGAGTGTCCCATCGCCCTCCTGACTTGTGCCTTGTAGATGGTGGACAGGCTTTGGGGAGTCAGGAGGTGAGTTACTCTCCGCAGGATTCCCAGCCTCTGACCTGCCCTTGGAGCCACAGTGTTTATGTGGCTGGTCCCAGTTCAGTTTCTGGTCAATGGTAACCCCCAGGATGTTGATAGTGGGGGATTCAGTGATGGTAATGCCATTGAACATCAAGGGGGCGATGGTTAGATTCTCTCTTGTTGGGAGATGGTCATTGCCTGACACTTGTGTGGCGCGAATGTTACTTGCCACTTGTCAGCCCCAAGCCTGGATATTGTCCAGGTCTTGCTGCATTTGGACATGGGGCTGCTTCAGTATCTGAGGAGTCACGAATGGTGCTGAACATTGTGCAACCATCAGCGAATGTCCCCACTTCTGACCTTACGATGGAAGGAAGGTCATTGAGGAAGCAGCTGAAGATGGTTGGGCCGAGGACACTAACCCTGAGGAACTCCTGCAGCGATGTCCTGGAGCTGAGATGACTGACCTCCAACAACCACCTTCCTTTGTGCTGGGTATGACTCCAACCAGCGGAGAATTTCCCCCCCTGATTCCCATCGACTCCAGTTTTTGCCGGGGCTCCTTGATGCCACACTTGGTCGAATGCTGCCTTGATGTCAAGGGCAGTCACTCTCGCCTCACCTCGGGAGTTCAGCTCCTCTGTCCATGTTTGAACCAAGGCTGGAAGGAGGTCAGGAGCTGAGTGGCCCTGGCGGAAGCCAAACTGGGCATCGGTGAGCAGGTTATTGCTAAGCAAATGCCTCTCGATAGCTCTGTCGATGAATCCTTCCATCGCTTTACTGATGTTGGAGAGTAGACTGATGGGGAGGGGAGGTAATTGGGTTGGGTTTGTCCTGATTTTTGTGGACAGGACATACCTGGGCAATTTTCCACATAGCCAGGTAGATGCCAGTGTTGTAGCTGTTCTGGAACCGCGGGACTAGGGGGGTGGCGTTATTAGTTGAAGGAGAGGGTGGAGGCTTTGGAAGATAATCAACACTAGGATTCACTGGTACAAGGGCTTTTTATTCCAACACATTTCTCCGGAACAATGTAAAGTCTTTTAACATCGTCAGTCCGGACCTAACCCTCTCAACATCGGAATCGAGCCCCTCCTAGCCAACGTTCAGGCCAGTCCCAGATACTAGCCCCTCTAACACTGGCAAGGACGAAAAGATATCGATCACCTCTGGGTGCAGGACTCCAAACTAATTTGTGTCGAACGCAAGAGGCAGGAGGGAGGGGGAGCCTCCTCCCGTCACTGGTCTCTCACCCTCCCTCATCCCGCACGTCCTTCAACCTTCATCCCTCGATTTTTTCGCCCTCCTGTCCAACGTTCCCCCCCTACATATCCCCAACCTCCGTTTCCTCCCCCCAAACCCAAACCCTTCCCAGTGCAAACAAACTCAAACCACTGAGCAACGTGCAAAAATAAATGGCGCTGGCTCGCGCAACTTGAACTCCAGGTGACCCTCGGCGCTGGAGCGCGCGCAACTTGATCTCCAGGTGACCCTCGGCGCTGGAGCGCGCGCAACTTGATCTCCAGGTGACCCTCGGCGCTGGGCTCGCGCAACTTGATCTCCAGATGACCCGCGGTAAATATAATTTTCTCAAAACCAGGAAAAGAAAAGAAATGTTCTGACCCCCGGGGGTTGGGGGTGTGGGGGTGGGGAGCACAACACTTCTCGGACCTGCCAATCGCGAGTCCGGAAGCGATGGAGTGGATTTGCCCAGCCAATCGAAGAAGCAGAAACCCACCATACCCCCCCACAAAACAAAACAGAAAGCGGAGATCCTTCCGCTGCGGGTCTGGGGATTAATACACCCACAGAAATATCGAGGCAGGTGCCAGACGACTGTCCGGAGTCTGGAGCGGCAGACGGAACGGGAAATTTGCGATGCACACATTGGTCGATCAGTCAGGACCCTCGCTCTCCGCCAACGCTCCGTCCATCCCGCGTTCCTCACTTCCCCGTCTTCAGTGAGTGACCTCCTGAGGGAAACCTGGAAAGGTCAAATCAAAATTAAAGGGGGTTCGAGGGGTGGGGGCGGAGTTCCATTGTTTGGGTGGGGGAGGGGGTGAGGGGATCCCAGAGTGTGGGAGGGGGAGGTAGGGAGAGTGGTGAGAGGGGGGTAGGGTCAGTCCGCGTCAGGCCGGGACAGTCCCGGGACAGTCCGGGTCAGTCCGGGTCAGTCCGGGTCAGTCCGGGTCAGTCCGGGACAGTCCGGGTCAGCCCGGGTCAGTCCGGGTCAGTCCGGGTCAGGCCGCGTCAGGCCGCGTCAGGCCGGGACAGTCCCGGGACAGTCTGGGTCATTCCGGGTCAGTGCGGGTCAGTCCCGGGTCAGTCCGCGTCAGGCCGCGTCAGGCCGGGACAGTCCGGGACAGTCCGGGACAGTCCGGGTCAGTCCGAGACAGTCCGGGTCAGTGCGGGTCAGTGCGGGTCAGTGCGGGTCAGTGCGGGTCAGTCCGGGTCAGTCCCGGGACAGTCCCGGGACAGTCCGGGTCAGTCCGGGTCAGTCCGGGTCAGTCCCGGGACAGAGCGGGTCAGTCCGGGACAGTCCGGGACAGTCCGGGTCATTCCGGGTCAGTCCGGGTCAGTCCGGGTCAGTCCGGGTCAGTCCGGGTCAGTCCGGGACAGTCCGGGTCAGTCCGAGACAGTCCGGGTCAGTCCGAGACAGTCCGGGTCAGGCCGGGTCAGGCCGGGTCAGGCCGGGTCAGGCCGGGTCAGTCCGGGTCAGTCCGGGACAGTCCGGGTCAGTCCGGGTCAGTCCGGGACAGTCCGGGTCAGTCCGAGACAGTCCGGGTCATTCTGGGTCAGGCCGCGTCAGTCCAGGACAGTCCGAGACAGTCCGAGACAGTCCGGGACAGTCCGGGACAGTCCGGGACAGTCCGGGTCAGTCCGGGACAGTCCGGGTCAGTCCGAGACAGTCCGAGACAGTCCGGGTCAGTCCGAGACAGTCCGAGACAGTCCGGGTCAGTCCGAGACAGTCCGGGTCAGTCCGAGACAGTCCGGGTCAGTCCGGGTCAGTCCGGGACAGTCCGGGACAGTCCGGGTCAGTCCGGGACAGTCCGGGTCAGTCCGAGACAGTCCGGGACAGTCCGGGACAGTCCGGGACAGTCCGGGACAGTCCGGGACAGTCCGGGACAGTCCGGGACAGTCCGGGTCAGTCCGAGACAGTCCGGGTCAGTCCGAGACAGTCCGGGTCAGTCCGAGACAGTCCGAGTCAGTCCGAGACAGTCCGAGACAGTCCGAGACAGTCCGGGACAGTCCGGGACAGTCCGGGTCAGTCCAGGTCAGTCCGAGACAGTCCGAGACAGTCCGAGACAGTCCGGGTCAGTCCGGGTCAGTCCGAGACAGTCCGGGTCAGTCCGGGTCAGTCCGAGACAGTCCGAGACAGTCCGAGACAGTCCGGGTCAGTCCGGGTCAGTCCGAGACAGTCCGGGTCAGTCCGGGTCAGTCCGAGACAGTCCGAGACAGTCCGAGACAGTCCGGGACAGTCCGGGTCAGTCCGGGTCAGTCCGGGTCAGTCCGAGACAGTCCGAGACAGTCCGAGACAGTCCGAGACAGTCCGAGACAGTCCGGGTCAGTCCGGGTCAGTCCGGGTCAGTCCGGGTCAGTCCGGGACAGTCCGGGACAGTCCGGGACAGTCCGGGTCAGTCCGGGACAGAGCGGGTCAGTCCGGGTCAGTCCGGGTCAGTCCGGGTCAGTCCGGGACAGTCCGGGACAGTCCGGGACAGTCCGGGACAGTCCGAGTCAGAGCGGGTCAGTGCGGGTCAGTCCGGGTCAGTCCGGGTCAGTCCGGGTCAGTGCGGGTCAGTCCCGGGTCAGTCCCGGGTCAAGCCAGGTCGATACTCACTGTTACACTCGCTCTCCTCCTTGACCAGGACACTGCCCGGCATCCCCAGCTCCTGGCCCTGTCCGGAGAGGAATTCCCCACAGGCCTGGGACCCGGGCACCGATCCCCGGCTGATCTGGAGAGTTTGTGCCCGCTGCTGAGGTGGGTAAGACGATGCGGGCAGGTATCGCTGTGTGCCCACCAGCCCCAGGTTGGATGCGTAGAGTCCACCATCGCTGGAGTAACCCGGGTAGGGGTAGAGGGTCTGGGGGTACTGCCCCGATGGTGCACAAAGGTCAGACCAGGGTACCGCCTGGTACCCGGGGATTGTGCCTGGAGAGAGAGAGAGAGAGAGGGGGAGGAGAGAGAGATGGAGAGTTTATCAGCCTCTGTCCGGAGTAAACCTCCCTCCACACCCTCCCCCAAACAGGAGAGCATCCTCCCCCTGTCCACCTTGTCCGAGGGCCGTTCAGGACCTTGTAATCTTCAATCAAACCTCCCCCCTCGCCCAGTCCTTTCCTCATAAGACAACCCACTCATTCCAGGTATCAACCCTCCTCTGAACCGCCCTCCGACGCATCTACACCCTCCCTTAAATAAGGGGTCCAAAACCGGACATGGTATTCGAGGTGTGGTCTCCCCAACGCCCGGGACAACTGAAGCCATAACAGCCTCGCTCTAAATGTTCAATCCCTCTCGGGATAAAAGGATCGCAATCCCATTAAACCTCCTCGATTACCCGCTGTACCTGCGCACTGACTTCGTGTGACACGTGTACGAGGACGCCCAGCTCCCTCTGCACCTCGGGCTGGTGCAGCCCCTCTCCCGTTTAAGGAGAACCCTCTGCTTTCCCGTTCGTCCTGCCCAAGAGAAGCACTTCACCTTTTCCCCGCGTTAAACTCCATCGGCCAGGTCTCCGGCCGCGCACTCAACCTCTCCCTCTATCCGTCTGCAACCTCCTCTTGTCCTCTTCACACTTTCCTGCCCTATCTCTGTGTCATCTGCAAATTTAGCTACAGGTTCCCCTTTATCCACAGCACGTCAACAGGTTCCCCTTTACCCACAGCACATCCACAGGGTCCCCTTTATCCACAGCACATCCACAGGGTCCCCTTTATCCACAGCACGTCTACAGGTTCCCCTTTATCCACAGCACGTCTACAGGTTCCCCTTTATCCACAGCACATCCACAGGGTCCCCTTTATCCACAGCACGTCTACAGGTTCCCCTTTATCCACAGCGCGTCTACAGGTTCCCCTTTATCCACAGCACATCCACAGGGTCCCCTTTATCCACAGCTCATCTACAGGTTCCCCTTTATCCACAACACGTCTACAGGTTCCCCTTTATCCACAGCACGTCTACAGGTTCCCCTTTATCCACAGCGCGTCTACAGGTTCCCCTTTATCCACAGTTCATCTACAGGTTCCCCTTTATCCACAGCACGTCTACAGGTTCCCCTTTATCCACAGCACATCTACAGGGTCCTCTTTATCCACAGCACGTCTACAGGTTCCCCTTTATCCACAGCACGTCTACAGGTTCCCCTTTATCCACAGCACGTCTACAGGTTCCCCTTTATCCACAGCACGTCTACAGGTTCCCCTTTATTCACTCTAATACCTCTCTCCTGATGAATCTATTAGTCATTCGCTGTCAGTCTTTATACTCAGTCCAATCTTTCACAGCCCGGGGTTAGATACAGAGTAAATCTCCCTCTACTCCGTCCCCATCAAACACTCC
>NW_027600553.1:0-13284 GCF_964194155.1 Cetorhinus maximus | reverse complement strand
GTCTCTGTCCCTCTCTCTCTCTCTTTCCCTCGCTCTCTGTCTCTGTCTCACTCTCTCTGTCTCTCTGTCTCTGTCTCCTCTCTCTGTCCCTGTCCCTCTGTCCCTCTCTCTCTGTCTCTGTCCCTCTCTCTCTCTCTTTCCCTCTCTCTCTGTCTCTGTCTCACTCTCTCTGTCTCTCTCTCTCTGTCTCTGTCCATCTCTCTCTGTCTCTGTCCCTCTGTCCCCTCTCTCTGTCTCTGTCCCTCTCTCTCCTCTCTCTTCCTCTGTCTCTGTCTCTCTCTCTCTGTCTCTGTCCCTCTCTCTCTGTCTCTGTCTCTGTCTCTCTCTCTCTGTCTCTGTCCCTCTCTCTCTGTCTCTGTCTCTGTCCCTCTCTCTCTGTCTTCTCTGTCTCTGTCTCTGTCTCTCTCTCTCTGTCTCTGTCTCTCTCTCTCTCTGTCTCTTTTCCTCTCTGTCTCTGTCTCTCTCTCTCTGTCTCTGTCTCTGTCTCTGTCCCTCTCTTCTCTGTCTCTGTCTCTGTCCCTCTCTCTCTCTGTCTCTGTTCCTCTCTCTCTGTCTTCTGTCCCTCTGTCTCTGTCTCTGTCTCTCTCTCTCTGTCTCTGTCTCTCTCTCTCTCTCTGTCTCTCTATCTCTCTCTGTCTCTCTATCTCTCTCTCTGTCTCTGTCCCTCTCTCTCTGTCTCTGTCTCTGTCCGTCTGTCCCTCTCTCTCTGTCTCTGTCCTCTCTCTCTCTGTCTCTGTCCCTCTCTGTCTCTGTCCCTCTCTCTCTCTCTGTCTCTGTTCCTCTCTCTCTGTCTCTCTCTCTCTGTCTCTGTCTCTCTCTCTCTCTCTGTCCCTCTCTCTCTCTCTGTCCCTCTCCCTCTCTCTCTGTCTCTGTCTCTCTCTCTTCTGTCTCTCTATCTCTCTCTCTGTCTCTCTATCTCTCTCTCTGTCTCTGTCCGTCTGTCCCTCTCTCTCTGTCTCTGTCCCTCTCTCTCTCTCTGTCTCTGTCCCTCTCTGTCTCTGTCCCTCTCTCTCTGTCTCTGTCCCTCTCTCTCTGTCTCTGTCTCTGTCCCTCTCTCTCTCTGACTCTGTCCCTCTCTCTCTTTCCCTCGCTCTCTGTCTCTGTCTCACTCTCTCTGTCCCTCTCTCCCTTTCTCTCTCTCTCTGTCTCTGTCTCTCTCTCTCTCCCTCTGTCTCTGTATCTCTCTCTCTCTCTGTCTCTGTCCCTCTCTGTCTCTGTCCCTCTCCCTCTCTCTCTGTCTCTGTCTCTGTCTCTCTCTCTCTGTCTCTGTCTCTCTGTCTCTGTCTCTGTCTCTGTTCCTCTCTCTCTGTCTCTGTCTCTGTCCGTCTGTCCCTCTCTCTCTGTCTCTGTCCCCCTCTCTCTCTCTGTCTCTGTCCCTCTCTCTCTCTGTCCCTCTCCCTCTCTCTCTGTCTCTGTCTCTCTCTCTCTGTCTCTGTTCCTCTCTCTCTGTCTCTGTCTCTCTCTCTCTGTCCCTCTCTCCCTTTCTCTCTCTCTCTGTCTCTGTCTCTCTCTCTCTCTCTGTCTCTGTCTCTCTCTCTCTCTCTGTCTCTGTCCCTCTCTGTCTCTGTCCCTCTCCCTCTCTCTCTGTCTCTGTCTCTGTTCCTCTCTCTCTGTCTCTGTCTCTCTCTCTCTCTCCCTCTCTCTCTCTCCCTCTCTCTGTCTCTCTCACAAAATCAGTTTGAGACATTGCAGGATGGCTCAACACTGCCACCGACAGCCTCACCAGCAACACTACAACCTGGTAACAGACAGTCTCACATCATCGGAATTCAGAGAGGGCCACTCGGCCCCTCGACTCTGCTGCTCCATTCCACAAGATCATGGCTGATGGTCAGCGGGCACTCAGTTAGGGACAATCTCCATGTCTCCTCGGAGCAATGCTAAAGACAAATTTGACGCACAACAAGAAACAGGGCAGTGATTAAACAACACCATGGCCAATCATAAGTGCACAGTAAGATCCCACAAACAGAAGTACAGGAGAGTGCCGAAAAACCATTTATACTAAAGGGAGGGATAAAGGTGCAGGAAACTGAAAATAACTGAACCCCTTCTACCTATAGGAAAGATATCACCTCCGACAGTGCAGCGCTCCCTCAGTACTGACACTCCGACAGTGCTGCACACCCTCAGTACTGTCCCTCCGACAGTGCGGCGCTCCCTCAGTACTGACCCTCCAACAGTGCGGCGCTCCCTCAGTACTGACCCTCCGACAGTGCGGCGCTCCCTCAGCACTGACCCTCCGACAGTGCGGCGCTCCCTCAGTACTGACCCTCTGACAGTGCGGCGCTCCCTCAGCACTTGGCTTCCGACAGTGCGGCACTCCCTCAGTACTGATCCTCTGACAATGCGGCACTCCCTCAGTACTGACCTTCCGACAGTGCGGCTCTCCCTCAGTACTGACCCTCCGACAGTGCGGCACTCCCTCAGTACTGACCTTCCGACAGTGCGGCGCTCCCTCAGTACTGACCCTCCGACAGTGCGGCACTCCCTCAGTACTGACCTTCCGACAGTGCGGCTCTCCCTCAGTACTGACCTTCCGACAGTGCGGCTCTCCCTCAGTACTGACCCTCCGACAGTGCAGCACTCCCTCAGTACTGAACCTCCGACAATGCGGCACTCCCTGAGTTCTGACCATCCAACATTGCTGCGCTCCCTTAGTGCTGAACCTCCGACAGTGCGGCTCTCCCTCAGCAATGACCTTCAGACAGTGTGGCACACCCTCAGTACTGACCCTCCGACAGTGTGGCACTCCCTCAGTACAGACACTCAACAGTGCGGCACTCCCTCACCACTGACTCTCCGACAGTGCGAAATTCCCTCAGCACTGACCCTCCGACAGTGCAGCGCTCCCTCAGTACTGACCGTCCGACAGTGCGGCGCTCCCTCAGTACTGACCCTCAACAGTGCAGCACTGCCTCAATACTGACCCTCCGACAATGCGGCACTTCCTCAGAACTGACCCTCCGACAGTACGGCACTCCCTCAGTACTGACCCTCAACAGTGCAGCACTGCCTCAATACTGACCCTCCGACCGTGCGGCACTCCCTCAGAACTGACCCTCCGACAGTGCAGCACTCCCTCTGTACTGACCCTCCGACAGTGCGGCTCTCCCTCAGTACTGACCCTCCGACAGTGCGGAACTCCCTCAGTAGTGACCCTCCGACAGTGCGGCACTCCCTCAGTACTGACCCTCCGACAGTGCGGAACTGCCTCAGTAGTGACCCTCCGACAGTGCGGCACTCCCTCAGTACTGACCCTCCGACAGTGCGGAACTCCCTCAGTACTGACCCTACGACAGGGTTGCAATCCCTTAGTACTGACCCTCCGACACTGCGGCGCTCCTTCAGTACTGACCCTTCGACAGGGTCGCACTCCCACAGTACTGACCCTCCGACAGTGCGGCACTCCCTGAGTTCTGACCCTCCAACAGTGCTGTGCTCCCTCAGTGCTGTCCCTCCGACAGTGCGGCACTCCCTCAGTACTGACCCTCTGACAGTGCAGCACTCCCTCAGTACTGACCCTCCGACAGTGCGGCACTCCATCAGCACTGACCCTCCGAAAGTGCGGCACTCCCTCAGCACTGACGCTCCGACAGTGCGGCACTCCCTCAGTACTAACCTTCTGAAAGTGCGGCGCTCCCTCAGTGCTGACCCCCCGACAGTGCGGCGCTCCCTCAGTAATGACCCTCCGACAGTGCGGCACTCCCTCAGTACTGACCCTCCGACAGTGCGGCACTCCCTCAGTACTAACCTTCTGACAGTGCGGCGCTCCCTCAGTACTGACCCTCAACAGTGCGGCACTCCCTCAGTACTGACCCTCAACAGTGCGACACACCCTCAGTACTGACCCTTCGACAGGTTCGCACTCCCTCAGTACAGACCCTCAGACAGTGCGGAGCTCACTCAGTACTGACCCTCCGACAGTGCGGAACACCCTCAGTAGTGACCCTCCGAGAGTGCGGCACTCCCTCAGTGCTGTCCCTCCGACAGTGCGGCACTCCCTCAGTACTGACCCTCCGACAGTGCCACTCTCCCTCAGTACTGACCCTCCGACAGTGCGGCACTCCCTCAGTGCTGTCCATCCGACAGTGCGGCGCTCCCTCAGTACTGACCCTCCGACAGTGCGGCACTCCCTCAGTACTGACCCTCCGACAGTGCGGCACTCCCTCAGTACTGACCCTCCGACAGTGAGGCGCTCCATCAGTACTGACCCACCCGACAGTGCGGCGCTCCCTCAGTACTGACCCTCTGACAGTGCAGCACTCCCTCAGTACCGACCTTCCGACAGTGCGGCACTCCCTCAGCACTGACCCTACGACAGTGCAACTCTCCCTCAGTACTGACCCTCCGACAGTGCGGAACTCCCTCAGTACTGACCCTCCGACAGTGCGACACTCACTCAGTTCTGACCCTCCGACAGTGCGGCACTCCCTCAGCACTGACCCTCGGACAGTGCGGCGCTCCCTCATTACTGACCCTCTGACAGTGCGGCAGTCCCTCAGTGCTGATCCTCCAACAGTGCAGCTCTCCATCAGTACTGACCCTCCGACAGTGCGGCACTCCCTCAGCACTGACCCTCCGACAGTGCGTCGGTCCCTCAGTATTGACCCTACGACAGTGCGGGGCTCCCTCAGTACTGACCCTCCGGTATTGCAGCTCTCCATCATTACTGACCCTCCGACAGTGCGGCGCTCCCTCGTACCGACCCTCCGACAGTGAGGCACACCCTCAGTACTGACCCACAACAGTGCGGCACTCCCTCAGTACTGACCCTCCAACAGTGCAGCGCTCCCTCATTACTGACCCTCAACAGTGCGACACTCCCTCAGTACTGACCCTCCGACATTGTGGCACTCCCCCAGTACTGACCCTCAACAGTGCGGCACTCCCTCAGTACTGACCCTCAACAGTGAGGCACTCCCTCAGTACTGACCCTCCGATAGTGTGGCACACCCTCAGTACTGACCCTCCGATAGTGTGGCACTCCCCCAGTACTGACCCTCAACAGTGCGGCACTCCCTCAGTACTGACCCTCAACATTGAGGCACTCACTCAGTACTGACCCTCCGATAGTGTGGCACTCCCTCAGTACTTACCCTCCGACAGTGCGGCACTCCCTCAGTACTGACCCTCTGACAGTACGCCTCTCCCTCAGTACTGACCTTCCGACAGTGCGGCTCTCCCTCAGTACTGACCCTCCGACAGTGCGGAACTCCCTCAGTACTGACCCTCCGACAGTACGGCACTCCCTCAGTACTCACCCTCCGACAGTGCAACTCTCCCTCAGTACTGACCCTCCGACAGTGCGGCTCTCCCTCAGTACTGACCCTCCGACAGTGCGGAACTCCCTCAGTACTGACCCTCCGACAGTACGGCACTCCCTCAGTACTGACCCTCCGACAGTGCAACTCTCCCTCAGTACTGATCCTCGGACACTGCGGCAGTCCATCAGTACTGACCCTTCGACATGTTCGCACTCCCTCAGTACTGACCCTCCGACAGTGCGGCGCTCATTCAGTACTGTCCTTCCGACAGTGCGGCGCTCCCTCAGTACTGAACCTCCAACAGTGCTGCGCTCCCTCAGTGCTGTCCCTCCGACAGTGTGGCACTCCCTCATTACTGACCCTCCGACAGTGCGACACTCCCTCAGTACTGACCCTCCGACAGTGCGGCTCTCCCTCAGTACTGACCCTCCGACAGTGCGACACTCCCTCAGTACTGACCCTCCGACAGTGCTGCACTCCCTCAGTAATGACCCACAACAGTGCAGCACTGCCTCAGTACTGACCCTCCGACAGTGCGGCACTCCCTCAGTAATGACCCTCCGACAGTGCGACACTCCCTCAGTACTGACCCTCCGACAGTGCGGCACTCCCTCAGTACTGACCCTCCGACAGTGCGACACTCCCTCAGTACTGACCCTCCGACAGTGCTGCACTCCCTCAGTAATGACCCACAACAGTGCAGCACTGCCTCAGTACTGACCCTCTGACAGTGCGGCGCTCCCTCAGTACTGACCCTCTGACAGTGCAGCACTCCCTCAATACTGACCCTCGAAAAGGGCACCACTGCCACAGTCCTATCCCTCGGACAGTGCGGCACTCCCTCAGTACTGATCCTCCGACAGTGCATCACTTCCTCAGTACTGATCCTCCGACAGTGCATCACTTCCTCAGTACTGACCCACCGACTTTGCAACTCTCCCTCAGTACTGACCCTCCGACAGTGCATCACTCCCTCAGTACTGACCCACCGACTTTGCAACTCTCCCTCAGTACTGACCCTCCGACAGTGCATCACTCCCTCAGTACTGACTCACCGACTTTGCAACTCTCCCTCAGTACTGACCCTCCGACAGTGCATCACTCCCTCAGTACTGACTCACCGACTTTGCAACTCTCCCTCAGTACTGACCCTCCGACAATGCGGCACTCCCTGAGTTCTGACCATCCAACATTGCGGCGCTCCCTTAGTGCTGATCCTCCGACAGTGCGGCGCTCCCTCAGTACTGATCCTCCGACAGTGCGGCGCTCCCTCAGTACTGACCCTCCGACAGTGCGACGCTCCCTCAGTACTGACCCTCCGACAGTGCATCACTCCCTCAGTACTGACTCACCGACTTTGCAACTCTCCCTCAGTACTGACCCTCCGACAATGCGGCACTCCCTGAGTTCTGACCATCCAACATTGCGGCGCTCCCTTAGTGCTGATCCTCCGACAGTGCGGCGCTCCCTCAGTACTGATCCTCCGACAGTGCGGCGCTCCCTCAGTACTGACCCTCCGACAGTGCGGCGCTCCCTCAGTACTGATCCTCCGACAGTGCGGCGCACCCTCAGTACTGACCCTCCGACAGTGCGGCGCTCCCTCAGTACTGATCCTCCGACAGTGCAGCACTCCCTCAGTACTGACCCTCCGACAGTGCAGAACTCCCTCAGTACTGACCCTCCAACAGTGCAGCACTCCCTCAGTACTGACCCTCCAACAGTGCAGCGCTCCCTCATTACTGACCCTCAACAGTGCGACACTCCCTCAGTACTGACCCTCCGACATTGCGGCACTCCCCCAGTACTGACCCTCAACAGTGCGGCACTCCCTCAGTACTGACCCTCAACAGTGAGGCACTCCCTCAGTACTGACCCTCCGATAGTGTGGCACACCCTCAGTACTGACCCTCCGATAGTGTGGCACTCCCCCAGTACTGACCCTCAACAGTGCGGCACTCCCTCAGTACTGACCCTCAACATTGAGGCACTCACTCAGTACTGACCCTCCGATAGTGTGGCACTCCCTCAGTACTTACCCTCCGACAGTGCGGCACTCCCTCAGTACTGACCCTCTGACAGTACGCCTCTCCCTCAGTACTGACCTTCCGACAGTGCGGCTCTCCCTCAGCACTGACCCTCCGACAGTGCGGAACTCCCTCAGTACTGACCCTCCGACAGTACGGCACTCCCTCAGTACTCACCCTCCGACAGTGCAACTCTCCCTCAGTACTGACCCTCCGACAGTGCGGCTCTCCCTCAGTACTGACCCTCCGACAGTGCGGAACTCCCTCAGTACTGACCCTCCGACAGTACGGCACTCCCTCAGTACTGACCCTCCGACAGTGCAACTCTCCCTCAGTACTGATCCTCGGACACTGCGGCAGTCCATCAGTACTGACCCTTCGACATGTTCGCACTCCCTCAGTACTGACCCTCCGACAGTGCGGCGCTCCCTCAGCACTGACCCTCCGACAGTGCGGCGCTCCCTCAGTACTGAACCTCCAACAGTGCTGCGCTCCCTCAGTGCTGTCCCTCCGACAGTGTGGCACTCCCTCATTACTGACCCTCCGACAGTGCGGCAGTCCCTCAGTACTGACCCTCAACAGTGTTACACTCTCCCTCAGTACTGATCCTCCAATAGTGCGGCAAGCCCTCAGTACTGTCCCTCCAACAGTACAGCACTCCCCCAGTACTGACCCTCAACAGTGCGGCACTCCCTCACCACTGACCCTCCGACAGTGCGGCACTCCCTCAGCACTAACCCTCCGACAGTGCGGCACTCCCTCAGTAATGACCCTCCGACAGTGCGACACTCCCTCAGTACTGACCCTCCGACAGTGCGGCACTCCCTCAGTACTGACCCTCCGACAGTGCGACACTCCCTCAGTACTGACCCTCCGACAGTGCTGCACTCCCTCAGTACTGACCCACAACAGTGCAGCACTGCCTCAGTACTGACCCTCTGACAGTGCGGCGCTCCCTCAGTACTGACCCTCTGACAGTGCAGCGCTCCCTCAATACTGACCCTCGAAAAGGGCACCACTGCCACAGTCCTATCCCTCGGACAGTGCGGCACTCCCTCAGTACTGATCCTCCGACAGTGCATCACTTCCTCAGTACTGACCCACCGACTTTGCAACTCTCCCTCAGTACTGACCCTCCGACAGTGCATCACTCCCTCAGTACTGACTCACTGACTTTGCAACTCTCCCTCAGTACTGACCCTCCGACAGTGCATCACTCCCTCAGTACTGACTCACCGACTTTGCAACTCTCCCTCAGTACTGACCCTCCGACAGTGCATCACTCCCTCAGTACTGACTCACCGACTTTGCAACTCTCCCTCAGTACTGACCCTCCGACAATGCGGCACTCCCTGAGTTCTGACCATCCAACATTGCGGCGCTCCCTTAGTGCTGATCCTCCGACAGTGCGGCGCTCCCTCAGTGCTGATCCTCCGACAGTGCGGCGCTCCCTCAGTACTGACCCTCCGACAGTGCGGCGCTCCCTCAGTACTGACCCTCCGACAGTGCAGCACTCCCTCAGTACTGACCCTCCAACAGTGCAGCACTCCCTCAGTACTGACCCTCCAACAGTGCAGCGCTCCCTCATTACTGACCCTCAACAGTGCGACACTCCCTCAGTACTGACCACATTGCGGCACTCCCCCAGTACTGACCCTCAACAGTGCGGCACTCCCTCAGTACTTACCCTCCGACAGTGCGGCACTCCCTCAGTACTGACCCTCTGACAGTACGCCTCTCCCTCAGTACTGACCTTCCGACAGTGCGGCTCTCCCTCAGTACTGACCCTCCGACAGTGCGGAACTCCCTCAGTACTGACCCTCTGACAGTACGGCACTCCCTCAGTACTCACCCTCCGACAGTGCAACTCTCCCTCAGTACTGACCCTCCGACAGTGCGGCTCTCCCTCAGTACTGACCCTCCGACAGTGCGGAACTCCCTCAGTAGTGACCCTCCGACAGTACGGCACTCCCTCAGTACTGACCCTCCGACAGTGCAACTCTCCCTCAGTACTGATCCTCGGACACTGCGGCAGTCCATCAGTACTGACCCTTCGACATGTTCGCACTCCCTCAGCACTGACCCTCCGACAGTGCGGCGCTCCCTCAGCACTGACCCTCCGACAGTGCGGCGCTCCCTCAGTACTGAACCTCCAACAGTGCTGCGCTCCCTCAGTGCTGTCCCTCCGACAGTGTGGCACTCTCTCATTACTGACCCTCCGACAGTGCGGAACTCCCTCAGCACTGACCCTCCGACAGTGCGGCACTCCCTCAGTACTGACCCTCCGACAGTGCGGCACTCCCTCAGTACTAACCTTCTGACAGTGCGGCGCCCCTTCAGTACTGACCCTCCGACAGTGCGGCGCTCCCTCAGTACTGACCCTGCAACAGTGAGGCACTCCCTCGGTACTGACCCTCCGACAGTGCGGCACTCCCTCAGTACTGACCCTCAACAGTGCGGCACACCCGCGGTACTGACCCTCCGACAGTGCGGCACTCCATCGGTACTGACCCTCCGACAGTGCGGCACTCCCTCGGTACTGACCCTCCGACAGTGCGGCACTCCCTCAGTACTGACCCTCAACAGTGCGGCACTCCCGCGGTACTGACCCTCCGACAGTGCGGCACTCCCTCAGTACTGACCCTCAACAGTGCGGCACTCCCTCAGTACTGACCCTCCGACAGTGCGGCACTCCCTCGGTACTGACCCTCCGACAGTGCGGCACTCCCTCAGCCCTGACCCTCCGACAGTGCGGCGCTCCCTCAGTATTGACCCTACGACAGTGCGGGGCTACCTCAGTACTGACCCTCCGGCATTGCGGCACTCCATCAGTACTGACCCTCCGACAGTGCGGCGCTCCCTCAGTACTGACACTCCGACAGTGCGGCACTCCCACAGTACCGACCCTCCGACAGTGTGGCACACCCTCAGTACTGACCCTCAACAGTGCGGCACTCCATCAGTACTGACACTTCGACAGGGTCGCACTCCCTCAGTACTGAGCCTCCGGCATTGCGGCACTCCATCAGTACTGACCCTCCGACAGTGCGGCACTCCCTCAGTACCGACCCTCCGACAGTCTGGCACACCCTCAGTACTGACCCTCAACAGTGCGGGACTCCATCAGTACTGACCCTTCGACAGGGTCGCACTCCCTCAGTACTGACCCTCCGACAGTGCGGCCCTCCCTCAGTACTGACCCTCCGACAGTACGGCACTCCCTCAGTACTGACCATCCGACAGTGCGGCACTCCCACAGTACTGACCCTCCGACAGTGCGACACTCCCTCAGTACTGACCCTCCGACAGTGCGGCGCTCCCTCAGTTCTGACCCTCCGACAGTGCGGCACTCCCTCATTACTGACCCTCCGACAGTGCGTCGCTCTCTCAGCACTGACCCTCCAACAGTTCGGCACTCCCTCAGTACTGACCCTCCGACAGTGCGGCGCTCCCTCAGTTCTGACCCTCCGACAGTGCGGCGCTCCCTCACCACTGACCCTCCGACAGTGCGGCGCTCCCTCAGTACTGACCCTCCGACAGTGCAGCTCTTCCTCAGTACTGACCCTCCGACAGTGCGGCACTCCCTCGATACTGACCCTCTGACAGTGCGGCACTCCCTCAGCACTGACCCTCCGACAGTGCGGCTCTCCCTCAGTACAGACCCTCCGACAGTGCGGCGCTCCCTCAGTACTGACCCTCCGACAGTGCGGCGCTCCCTCAGTACTGACCCTCCGACAGTGCGGGACTCCCTCACTACTGACACGCCGATAGTGCGGCACTCCCTCACCACTGACCCTCCGACAGTGCGGCGCTCCTTCAGTACTGACCCTCCGACAGTGCGGCACTCCCTCAGTACTGACCCTCCGATAGTGTGGCACTCCCTCAGTACTGAGCCTCCGACAGTGCGGCGCTCCCTCAGTACTGACCCTCCGACAGTGCGGCACTCCCTCAGTACTGACCCTCCGACTGTGCGACACTCCCTCAGTTCTGAGCCTCCAACAGTGCGACACTCCCTCAGCAGTGACCCTCCGACAGTGCGACACTCCCTCAGTACTGACCCTCTGACAGTGCGGCGCTCCCTCAGTTCTGACCCTCCGACAGTGCTGCGCTCCCTCACCACTGACCCTCGGACAGTGCGGCACTCCCTCAGTACTGACCCTCCGACAGTGCGGCGCTCCCTCAGTACTGACACTCCGACAGTGCTGCGCTCCCTCAGTACTGAACCTCCAATAGTGCGGCGCTCCCTCAGTACTGACCCTGCAACAGTGAGGCACTCCCTCAGTACTGACCCTGCAACAGTGCGGCGCTCCCTCAGTACTGACCCTCCGACAGTGCGGCACTCCCTCAGTACTGACCCTCCGACAGTGCGGCACTCCCTCAGTACTGACCCTCAACGGTGCAGCACTCCCTCGGTACTGACCCTCCGACAGTGCGGCGCTCCCTCAGTACTTACCCTCCGATAGTGTGGGACTCCCTCAGTACTGACCCTTAACAGTGCGGCACTCCCCCAGTACTGACCCTCAACAGTGCGGCACTCCCTCAGTTCTGACCCTCCGACAGTGCGGCGCTCCCTCAGTACTGACCCTCCGATAGTGCGGCACTCCCTCGCTACTGACCCTCTGACAGTGCGGCACTCCATCAGTACTGACCCTCTGACAGTGCGGCGCTCCCTCAGTACTGACCTTCCGGCAGTGCGGCTCTCCCTTACTACTGAACCTTCGACAGTGCATCACTCCCTCAGTATTGACCCTCATCAGTGCAGCACTCCCTCAGTACTGACCCTCCGACAGTGCGGCGCTCCCTCAGTTCTGACCCTCCGACAGTGCGGCACTCCCTCACCACTGACCCTCGGACAGTGCGGCGCTCGCTCAGTACTGACCCTCCGACAGTGCGGGACTCCCTCACTACTGACACGCCGATAGTGCGGCACTCCCTCACCACTGACCCTCCGACAGTGCAACTCTCCCTCAGTACTGATCCTCGGACACTGCGGCAGTCCCTCAGAACTGACCCTCCGACAGTGCGGCGCTCCTTCAGTACTGACCCTCCGACAGTGCGGCACTCCCTCAGTACTGACCCTCCGATAGTGTGGCACTCCCTCAGTACTGAGCCTCCGACAGTGCGGCACTCCTTCAGTGCTGACCCTCCGAAAGTGCGGCGCTACCTCAGTACTGACCCTCCGACTGTGCGGCACTCCCTCAGTACTGAGCCTCCGACAGTGCGGCGCTCCCTCAGTTCTGACCCTCCGACAGTGCGGCACTCCCTCATTACTGACCCTCCGACAGTGCGTCGCTCTCTCAGCACTGACCCTCCAACAGTTCGGCACTCCCTCAGTACTGACCCTCCGACAGTGCGGCGCTCCCTCAGTTCTGACCCTCCGACAGTGCGGCGCTCCCTCACCACTGACCCTCCGACAGTGCGGCACTCCCTCAGTACTGACCCTCCGACAGTGCAGCTCTTCCTCAGTACTGACCCTCCGACAGTGCGGCACTCCCTCGGTACTGACCCTCTGACAGTGCGGCACTCCCTCAGCACTGACCCTCCGACAGTGCATCACTTCCTCAGTACTGACCCACCGACTTTGCAACTCTCCCTCAGTACTGACCCTCCGACAGTGCATCACTCCCTCAGTACTGACTCACCGACTTTGCAACTCTCCCTCAGTACTGACCCTCCGACAGTGCATCACTCCCTCAGTACTGACTCACCGACTTTGCAACTCTCCCTCAGTACTGACCCTCCGACAATGCGGCACTCCCTGAGTTCTGACCATCCAACATTGCGGCGCTCCCTTAGTGCTGATCCTCCGACAGTGCGGCGCTCCCTCAGTACTGATCCTCCGACAGTGCGGCGCTCCCTTAGTGCTGATCCTCCGACAGTGCGGCGCTCCCTCAGTACTGACCGTCCGACAGTGCGGCGCTCCCTCAGTACTGATCCTCCGACAGTGCGGCGCTCCCTCAGTACTGACCCTCCGACAGTGCAGCACTCCCTCA
>NW_027600552.1:0-13292 GCF_964194155.1 Cetorhinus maximus | reverse complement strand
GATCATGGGGAGGTTTAAAAGGGGACAGAGAGTGAGATCACGGCGAGTTTAAAGGGACAGAGAGTGAGATCAAAGGGAGGTTAATGGGACAGAGAATGTGATCAGGGGGAGGTTATAGGGAGAGGAGAGTGACATCATCGGGGACAATTAAAAGGACAGAGTGTGAGATTAGGGCATTCGTTAAACGGACAGAGAGTGAGATCAGGGGGACAGTTACAGGGTCAGAGAGAGAGATCACAGGGAGGTTAAAGGGACAGAGAGTTATATCACGGTGAGTTTAAAGGGACAGAGAGTGAGAACACGGTGAGTTTAAAGGGAAAGACAGAGATCACGGGGAGGTTAAAGGTACAGAGAGTGAGATCACGGGGAGATTATAGGACAGATAGCGAGATCACGAGGAGATTAAAGGGATAGAGAGTGAGATCACGGGAAGATTAAAGGGACAGAGTGATATCACGGGGAGGTAAAAGGGACAGAGAGTGAGATCACGGGGAGGTTAAAGGGACAGTGAGTGCGATCACGGGGAGGTTAATGGGTCAGAGGGTGAGATCACGGGGAGGTTAAAAGGACAGAGAGTGTGTTTACGGGGAGGTTAAAAGGACAGAGAGTGTGATCACGGAGAGGTTAAAGGGACAGAGAGTGTGATCACGGGAAGCTTAAAGGGACAGAGAGTGAGATTACGGGGAGGTTAAAGGGACAGAGAGTGAGATTACGGTGAAGTTAAATTGGTCAGAGAGTGAGATCACGGGGAGGTTAAAGGGACAGAGAGTGAGATTACGGGGAGGTTAAATGGACAGAGAGTAAGATCACGGGGATGTTAAAGTAACAGAGAGTGAGATCACGAGGAGGTTAAAGGGTCAGAGCGTGAGATCACGGGAAGTTTTAAAGGGACAGAGAGTGAGATCACGGGGAGGCTAATGGGACAGGGAGTGAGATCACGGGGAGGCTAAAGGGAAAGAGAGTGAGATCACTTGGAAGTTAAAGGGACAGAGATTTAGGTCACGGGGAGGTTAACGGGACAGAGAGTGAGATCACAGGGAGGTTAAAGGGACAGAGAGAGATTACGGGGAGGTTAAAGCGACAGAGAGTGAGATCACGGGGAGATTAATGTGACAGAGAGTTATTTCACGTGGATGTTAAAGGGACAGAGAGTAAGATCACGGGGAGCTGAAAGGGGACAAAGAATGAGACCACAGGGAGGTTAATGGGACAGAGTGTGAGATCACAGGGAGGTTAAAGGGACAGAGAGAGATTACGGGGAGGTTAAAGCGACAGAGAGTGAGATCACGGGGAGCAGAAAGGGACAAAGAATGAGATCACAGGGAGGTTAATGGGACAGAGTGTGAGATCACGGGCAGGTTAAATGGACAAAGATTGAGATCACGGGAAGATTAAATGGATAGAGTGAGATCACTGGGACGTTAATGGGACAGAGATTGAGATCACGGGGAGGTTAAAGGGACAGAGAGTGAGATCACGGGGATGTTAAAGAAACAGAGAGTGAGATCACGGGGAGGTTAAAGGGACAGAGAGTGAGAATACGGGGAGTTTAAAGGGACAGATAGTGAGATCACGAGGAGATTAAAGGGATAGAGAGTGGGATCACGGGAAGATTAAAGGGGCAGAGTGAGATCACGGGGAGGTAAAAGGGACAGAGAGTGAGATCACAGGGAGGTTAAAGGGACAGAGAGTGAGATGACGGAGAGGCTAAAGGGACAGAGAGTGAGATCACGGGGAGGTTAATAGGAATGAGAGTGAGGTCACGGGGAAGTTAAAGGGAGAGAGAGTGAGATCACGGGGAGGTTAAAGGGACAGAGAGTGAGATCACCGCGAGTTTAATGGGACAGAGAGTGAGATCACGGGGAGTTTAATGGGACAGAGAGTGAGATTACGGGGAGGCCAAAGGGACAGAGAGTGAGAGCACGGGGAGGTTAAAGGGACAGAGAGTGAGATTACGGGGAGGTCAAAGGGACAGAGAGTGAGAGCACGGGGAGGTTAAAGGGACAGAGAGTGAGATCACCGGGTGTTTAAAGGGACAGAGAGTGAGATCACGGGAAGGTTAAAGGGACTGAGAGTGAGATTACTGGGTGGTTAAAGGGACAGAGATTGAGATCACGGGGCGTCTAAAGTGAAAGAGATTGAGATCACGGGGAGGTTAAAGGGACAGAGAGTGAGATCACGGGGAGGTTAATGGGACAGAGAGTGAGATCACGGGGAGGTTAAATGGACAGAGAGTGAGATCATGGGAAGATTAAGTTGACAGAGTGATATCACTGGGACGTTAAAGGGACAGAGATTGAGATCACGGGAAGTTAAAGGGACAGAGTGAGATCACTGGGACTTTTAAGGGAAAGAGATTGGGTACACGGGGAGTTTAAAGGGACAGAGAGTGAGATCACGGGGCGGTTAAAGGGACGGAGAGCTAGATCACGAGGAAGTTAAAGGGACAGAGAGTGAGATCACGGAGTGGTTAAAGGGACAGAGATTGAGATCACTGGGAGGTTAAAGGGACAGAGATTGAGATCACGGGGAGGTTAAAGGGTCAGAGAGTGAGATCACGGGGAGGTTAAAGGGACAGAGAGTGATATCACGGGGAGTTTTAAGGGATAGTGAGAGAAATCACGGGGAGATTAACGGGACAGAGAGTGAGATCACAGGGAGGTTAAAGGGACAGAGGGTGATATCACGGTGAGGTTAAAGTGATAGAGAGTGAGATCACGGGAAAGTTAAGGGGACAGTGAGTGAGATCAAGGGGAGGTTAATGGGACAGAGAGTGAGATCACGGGGAGGTTAAAGGGACAGAGAGTGAGATCACTGGGAGGTTAAAGGGACAGAGAGTGATATCACGGGGAGTTTTAAGGGATAGTGAGAGAAATCACGGGGAGATTAACGGGACAGAGAGTGAGATCACAGGGAGGTTAAAGGGACAGAGAGTGATATCACGGTGAGGTTAAAGTGATAGAGAGTGAGATCACGGGAAAGTTAAGGGGACAGTGAGTGAGATCAAGGGGAGGTTAATGGGACAGAGAGTGAGATCACGGGGAGGTTAAAGGGACAGAGAGTGAGATCACGGGTAGGTTAAAGGGACAGAGAGTGAGATCAGGGGGAGGTTAATGGGACAGAGAGTGAGATCACAGGGAGATTAAGGGGACAGAGAGTGAGAACACGGTGAGTTTAAAGGGAAAGACAGAGATCAAGGGGAGGTTAAAGGGACAGAGAGTGAGATCACGGGGAGGTCAAAGGGACAGAGAGAGTTAACGGGGAGGTTAAAGCGACGGAGTGAGATCACGGGGATGTTAAAGTAACAGAGAGTGAGATCACAAGGAGGTTAAAGGGTCAGAGCGTGAGATCACGGGAAGTTTAAAGGGACAGAGAGTGAGATCACGGGGAGGCTAATGGGACAGGGAGTGAGATCACGGGGAGGCTAAAGGGAAAGAGAGTGAGATCACTTGGAAGTTAAAGGGACAGAGATTTAGGTCACGGGGAGGTTAACGGGACAGAGAGTGAGATCACAGGGAGGTTAAAGGGACAGAGAGAGATCACGAGGAGATTAAAGGGATAGAGAGTGGGATCACGGGAAGATTAAAGGGGCAGAGTGAGATCACGGGGAGGTAAAAGGGACAGAGAGTGAGATCACAGGGAGGTTAAAGGGACATAGAGTGAGATGACGGAGAGGCTAAAGGGACAGAGAGTGAGATCACGGGGAGGTTAATAGGAATGAGAGTGAGGTCACGGGGAAGTTAAAGGGAGAGAGATCACGGGGAGGTTAAAGGGACAGAGAGTGAGATCACCGCGAGTTTAATGGGACAGAGAGTGAGATCACGGGGAGTTTAATGGGACAGAGAGTGAGATTACGGGGAGGCCAAAGGGATAGAGAGTGAGAGCACGGGGAGGTTAAAGGGACAGAGAGTGAGATTACGGGGAGGTCAAAGGGACAGAGAGTGAGAGCACGGGGAGGTTAAAGGGCCAGAGATTGAGATCACGGGCAGGTTAAGGGGCCAGATAGTGAAATCACGGGGAGTTTAAAGGGACAGAGAGTGAGATAACGGGGAGTTAATCGGACAGAGAGTGAGATCATGGGGAGGTTAAAGGGACAGAGTGTGAGTTCACGGGGACGTTAAAGGGACAGAGAGTGAGATCACGGGGAGGTTAAAGGGACTGAGAGTGAGATCACGGGGCGTTTAAAGGGACTGAAAGTGAGATCACGGGGAGGTTAAAGGGACAGAGAGTGAGTTCAGGGGACGTTAAAGTGACAGAGAGTGAGATCACGGGGAGGTTAAAGGGACAGAGAGTGAGATTACGGGGAGGTTAAAGGGACAGTGAGTGAGATCTCGGGGAGTTTAAAGGGACTGAGAGTTAGATCACGATGAGGTTTAAGGGACAGAGAGTGAAATCACGTTCAGGTTAAAGGGACAGAGAGTGAGATAACGGGGAGGTTAAAGGGACAGTGAGTGAGATCACAGGGAGGTTAAAGGGACAGAGAGTGAGATCACGGGGAGGTTAAAGGGACAATGATTGAGATCGGGGACAGTCAAAAGGACAAAAAGTGAGAACAGGGACTGTTAAAGGGACAGAGATTGAGATCACGGGGATGTTAAAGGGACTGAGATTGAGATCACGGGGAGGTTAAAGGGACAGAGAGAGAGATCACGGGGAGTTTAAATGTTCGAGACTGAGATCATGGGGAGGTTAAAGGGACAGAGAGAGAGATCACGGGGAGGTTAAACGCACACAGAGTGAGATCACGGGGAGTTAAAGGGAAAGAGACTGAGATCGCGGAGTTGTTAAAGGGAAAGTGAGTGAGATCACGGGGACCTTACGGGGACAGAGGATGAGATCACAGGGATGTTAATGGGACAGACAGTGAGATCACGGGGAGGTTAAAGGGACAGAGAGTGAAATCACGTGGAGGTTAAACGTACGCAGAGTGAGATCATGGGGAGGTTAAAGGGACAGAGAGTTAGATGACGGGGAGTTCAAAGGACAGAGACTGAGATCACGGGGAGGTTAAAGGGACAGAGCGTGAGATCACAGGGAGTTTAAAAGGACAGAAAGTGAGATCACAGGGAGGCAAAAGGGACAGAGAGTGAAATCACGGGGAGGTTAAAGGGACAGAGAGTGAGATAAGGGGGAGTTAATGGGACAGAGAGTGAGATCACGGGGCAGTTAAAGGGCCAGAGAGTTAAATGACGGGGTGGTTAAAAGGACAGAGACAAGATCACGGGGAGGTTAAAGGGACAGAGAGAGAGATCACAGGGACTTTAAAAGGACAGAGACTGAGATCACGGGGAGGTTAAAGGGACAGAGAGTGAGATCACGGGGAGGAAAGAGGGACAGGGAGTGAGATTACGGGGAGGTTAAAGGGACAGTGAGTGAGATCACGGGGAGGTTAAATGGACAGAGAGTGAGATCAAGGAGAGGTTAAATGGACAGAGAGTAAGATCACGGGGAGGTTAAAGGGACAGAGAGTGAGATCACGGGGAGATTAAAGGTACAGATAGTGAGATCACGGGGATGTTATAGGGACAGAGGGTGAGATCACAGGGAGGTTAAAGGGACTTGGAGTGAGATCACGGGAGGGTTAAAGGGACAGAGAGTGAGATCACGGGGAGGTTAAAGGGACAGAAATTGAGATCAAGGGGAGGTTAAAGGGACAGAGATTGAGATCAAGGGGAGGTTAAAGGGACAAAGAATGAGATCACGGGGAGGTTAAAGGGACAGAGAGTGAGATCACGGGAGGGTTAAAGGGACAGAGATTGAGATGACGGGGAGGTTAAAGGGACAGAGATTGAGATCAAGGGGAGGTTAAAGGGACAAAGAATGAGATCACGGGGAGGTTAAAGGGACAGAGAGTGAGATCACGGGGAGGTTTAAGGCACAGAGAGTGAGATCACGGCGAGGTTAATAGGAATGAGAGTGAGGTCACGGGGAGGTTAAAGGGACAGAGAGTGAGATTACGGGGATGTCAAAGGGACAGAGAGTGAGAGCACGGGGAGGTTAAAGGTACAGAGAGTGAGATCACGGGGAGGTTAAAGGGACAGAGAGTGAGATCACGGGAGGGTAAAAGGAACAGAGAGTGAGATCACGGGGAGGTTAAAAGGACGGAGAGAGAGATCACGGGGAGGTTAAAAGGAATGAGAGTGAGATCACGGAGAAGTTAAAGGGACAGAGAGTGAGATCACGGGGAGGTTCAACGGACAGAGAGTGAGATCACAGGGATGTTAAAGGGACAGAAGGTGACATCAGGGGGAGGTTAAAGTGACAGAGAGTGAGAACAAGGACAGTGAAAGGGACAGAGATTGAGATCAGGGACTGTTAATGGGATAGTGATTGAGATCAGGCGCAGTTAAAGGGACAGAGAGTGAGAGCAGGGACAGTGAAAGGGACAGAGAGTGAGATCACATGGAGGTTAAAGCTACAGAGATTGTGATCGGGCACATTTAAAGGGACAGAGTGAGAACAGGTACCGTGAAAGGAACAGAGAGTAAGATCATGGGGAGTTTAAGGGGACAGAGCGTGAGATCACGGGGAGGTTAAAGGGACAGAGTGTGATCTGGGGGAGGTTAAAGGGACAGAGAGTGAGATCACGGGTAGGTTAAACGGACAGAAATTGAGATCACGGGGAGGTTAAAGGGCCAGAGATTGAGATCACGGGGATGTTATAGGGACAGAGAGTGACATCACGGGGAGGTTAGAGGGACAGCGAGTGAGATCACGGGGATGTTAAAGGGACAGAGATTGAGATCACGGGGAGGTTGAAGGGACAGAGAGTGAGTTAAGGGGAGGTTAAAGGACCAGAGATTTAGAACATGGGGATGTTAAAGAGACAGAGAGTGAGATCACGGGGCGGTTAAAGGGCCAGAGAGTTAGATGACGGGGAGGTTAAAAGGACAGAGAGTGATATCACTGGGTGGTTTAATGGACAGAGAGTGAGATCACGGGGAGGTTAAAGGGACAGAAATTGAGATCACGGGGAGGTTAAAGGGCCAGAGATTGAGATCACGGGCAGGTTAAGGGGCCAGATAGTGAAATCACGGGGAGTTTAAAGGGACAGAGAGTGAGATAACGGGGAGTTAATCGGACAGAGAGTGAGATCATGGGGAGGTTAAAGGGACAGAGTGTGAGTTCACGGGGACGTTAAAGGGACAGAGAGTGAGATCACGGGGAGGTTAAAGGGACTGAGAGTGAGATCACGGGGCGTTTAAAGGGACTGAAAGTGAGATCACGGGGAGGTTAAAGGGACAGAGAGTGAGTTCAGGGGACGTTAAAGTGACAGAGAGTGAGATCACGGGGAGGTTAAAGGGACAGAGAGTGAGATTACGGGGAGGTTAAAGGGACAGTGAGTGAGATCTCGGGGAGTTTAAAGGGACTGAGAGTTAGATCACGATGAGGTTTAAGGGACAGAGAGTGAAATCACGTTCAGGTTAAAGGGACAGAGAGTGAGATAACGGGGAGGTTAAAGGGACAGTGAGTGAGATCACAGGGAGGTTAAAGGGACAGAGAGTGAGATCACGAGTAGGTTAAAGGGACAATGATTGAGATCGGGGACAGTCAAAAGGACAAAAAGT
Organism: Cetorhinus maximus; assembly: GCF_964194155.1. Lineage (NCBI taxonomy): Eukaryota > Metazoa > Chordata > Chondrichthyes > Lamniformes > Cetorhinidae > Cetorhinus > Cetorhinus maximus. Next base: position 5,724 of record NW_027600552.1, on the reverse strand, counting down.
GAGAACAGGGACTGTTAAAGGGACAGAGATTGCGATCACGGGTAGGTTAAAGTGACAGAGAGTGAGATCATGGGGAGGTTAAAGGTACAGAGAGTGAGATCACGGGGAAGTTAAAGGGACAGAGAGTGAGTTAAGGGTAGGTAAAAGGGCCAGAGATTGAGAACACGGCGAGTTTAAAGGGACAGAGAGTGAGATCACGGAGAGGTTAAAGGGACAGTGAGTGAGATCACGGGGATGTTAAAGGGACTGAGATTGAGATCACGGGGAGGTTAAAGGGACAGGGAGAGAGATCACGGGGAGTTTAAATGTTCGAGACTGAGATCATGGGGAGGTTAAAGGGACAGAGAGAGAGATCACGGGGAGGTTAAACGCACACAGAGTGAGATCACGGGGAGTTAAAGGGAAAGAGACTGAGATCGCGGAGATGTTAAAGGGACAGTGAGTGAGATCACGGGGACCTTACGGGGACAGAGGATGAGATCACAGGGATGTTAATGGGACAGACAGTGAGATCACGGGGAGGTTAAAGGGACAGAGAGTGAAATCACGTGGAGGTTAAACGTACGCAGAGTGAGATCATGGGGAGGTTAAAGGGACAGAGAGTTAGATGACGGGGAGTTCAAAGGACAGAGACTGAGATCACGGGGAGGTTAAAGGGACAGAGCGTGAGATCACAGGGAGTTTAAAAGGACAGAAAGTGAGATCACAGGGTGGCAAAAGGGACAGAGAGTGCGATCACGGGGAGGTTAAAGGGACAGAGAGTGAAATCACGGGGAGGTTAAAGGGTCAGAGAGTGAGATCACAGGGAGGCAAAAGGGACAGAGAGTGCGATCACGGGGAGGTTAAAGGGACAGAGAGTGAGATCACGGGGAGGTTAAACGGACTGAGATTGAGATCACGGGGAGGTTAAAGGGACAGAGAGTGAGTTAAGGGGAGGTTAAAGGACCAGACATTGAGAACATGGGGAGGTTAAAGAGACAGAGAGTGAGATCACGGGAAGGCTAAAGGGCCAAAGATTGAGATCACGGGCACGTTAAAGGGACAGAGCGTTAGATCACGGGGAGGTTAAAGGGCCAGATAGTGAGAACACGGGGAGGTTAAAGGGACAGAGAGTTTGATCGTGGGGAGGTTAAAGGGGCAGAGAGTGAGTTCACGGGGAGGTTAAAGTGACAGAGAGTGAGACCACAGAGATGTTAAAGGGACACAGAGTGAGATCACGGGGAGGTTAAAGAGACAGAGACTGAGATCACGGGGAGGTTAAAGGGACTGAGAGTGAGCTCACGGGGAGGTTAAAGGGACAGCGAGTTAGATAACGGGGAGGTTTAATGGACAGAAATTGAGATCACGGGGAGTTATTGGGACAGAGAGTGAGAACAGGGAAAGTGAAAGGGACAGAGATTGAGATCAGGGACCTTTAAAGGGACAGAGATTGAGATCGGTCACAGTTAAAGGGACAGAGAGTGAGATCAGATAAAGTGAAAGGGACAGAGAGTGAGATCACGGGGAGGTCAAAGGGACAGAGAGTGTGATCTGGGGGAGGTTATAGAGAAAGTGACTGACTTCTCGGGGAGGTTAAAGGGACAGAGAGCGAGATCACAGGGAGGATAAAGGAACAGAGAGTGAGATCACGGGGAGGTTAAAGGGACAGAGAGTGAGATCACGGGGAGGTTAAAGGGCCAGAGAGTTAGATGACGGGGAGCATTAAAGGACAGAGAGTGAGGTCACGGGGAGGTTAACGGGACAGAGAGTGAGATCACGGGTGGGTTAAAGGGACAGAGAGTGAGATCACGGGGAGGTTAAAGGGCTAGAAAGTTAGATGACGGGGAGGTTATAAGGACAGAGAATGAGATCACGGGGAGGTTATAGGGACAGATATTGAGATCAAGGGAAGGTTAACGGGACAGAGAGTGAGATCACCGTGAGGTTAATTGGACAGAGAGTGAGATCACGGGCAGGTTAATAGGAATGAGAGTGAGAGCACGGGGAGGTTAACAGGACAGAGAGTGAGATCACGGGGAGGTTAAAGTGACAGAGAGTGAGATCACGGGGAGGTTAATGTGACAGAGAGTGAGATCACGGGGAGGCTAAATGGAAAGAGAGTGAGATCACTGGGAAGTTAAAGGGACAGAGATTTAGATCACGGGGAGGTTAAAGCAACAGAGAGAAATCACGAGGTGGTTAAAGGGAAAGAGTGCTAAATCAGGGAGGTTAAAGGGACAGAGTGTGAGATCACTGGGAAGTTAAAGGGACAGAGAGCGATTATGGGGAGGTTTAAGCGACAGAGAGGGAGATCACGGGGAGGTTAAAGGGACAGAGAGTGAGATCACAGGGAGGCTAAAGGTACAGAGATTGAGTTCACGAGTCGGTTAAAGGGACAGAGAGTGAGATCACGGGGAGGATAACTGGACAGTGTGTGCTATCACGGGGAGGTTAAAGGGACAGAGAATGAGATCACAGGGATGTTAAAGGGACAGAAGGTGACATCAGGGGGAGGTTAAAGTGACAGAGAGTGAGAACAAGGACAGTGAAAGGGACAGAGATTGAGATCAGGGACTGTTAAAGGGATAGTGATTGAGATCAGGCGTAGTTAAAGGGACAGAGAGTGAGAGCAGGGACAGTGAAAGGGACAGAGAGTGAGATCACATGGAGGTTAAAGCTACAGAGATTGTGATCGGGCACATTTAAAGGGACAGAGTGAGAACAGGTGCCGTGAAAGGAACAGAGAGTAAGATCATGGGGAGTTTAAGGGGACAGAGCGTGAGATCACGGGGAGGTTAAAGGGACAGAGAGTGTGATCTGGGGGAGGTTAAAGGGCCAGAGATTGAGATCACGGGCACGTTAAAGGGACAGAGAGTGAAATCACGGCGAGGTTAAAGGGACAGAGAGTGGGATCACGGGGAGGTTAAAGGGACAGAGAGTGATATCACTGGGTGGTTTAAAGGACAGAGAGTGAGATCACGGGGAGGTTAAAGGGACAGAAATTGAGATCACGGGGATGTTAAAGGGCCAGAGATTGAGATCACGGGGAGGTTAAGGGGCCAGATAGTGAAATCACGGGGAGGTAAAAGGGACAGAGAGTGAAATCACGGGGAGGTTAAAGGGACAGAGAGTGAGATAACGGGGAGTTAATCGGACAGAGAGTGAGATCATGGGGAGGTTAAAGGGACAGAGTGTGAGTTCACGGGGACGTTAAAGGGACAGAGTGAGATCACGGGGAGGTTAAAGGGACTGAGAGTGAGATCACGGGGTGTTTAAAGAGACTGAAAGTTAGCTCACGGGGAGGTTAAAGGGACAGAGAGTGAGTTCAGGGGACGTTAAAGTGACAGAGAGTGAGATCACGGGGAGGTTAAAGGGACAGAGAGTGAGATTACGGGCAGTTTAAAGGGACTGAGAGTTAGATCACGATGAGGTTTAAGGGACAGAGAGTGAAATCACGTTCAGGTTAAAGGGACAGAGAGTGAGATAACGGGGAGGTTAATGGGACAGTGAGTGAGATCACAGGGAGGTTAAAGGGACAGAGAGTGAGATCACGGGGAGGTTAAAGGGACAATGATTGAGATCGGGGACAGTCAAAAGGACAAAAAGTGAGAACAGGGACTGTTAAAGGGACAGAGATTGCGATCACGGGTAGGTTAAAGTGACAGAGAGTGAGATCATGGGGAGGTTAAAGGTACAGAGAGTGAGATCACGGGGAGGTTAAAGGGACAGAGAGTGCGTTAAGGGTAGGTAAAAGGGCCAGAGATTGAGAACACGGCGAGGTTAAAGGGACAGAGAGTGAGATTACGGGGAGGTTAAAGGGACAGAGAGTGAGATTACGGGGAAGTTAAAGGGTCAGAGAGTGAGATCACGGGGAGGTTAAAGGGACAGAGAGTAAGATTACGGGGAAGTTAAAGGGTCAGAGAGTGAGATCACGAGGAGGTAAAAGGGTCAGAGCGTGAGATCACGGGAAGTTTAAAGGGACAGAGAGTGAGATCACGGGGAGGCTAATGGGACAGGGAGTGAGATCACGGGGAGGCTAAAGGGAAAGAGAGTGAGATCACTTGGAAGTTAAAGGGACAGAGATTTAGGTCACGGGGAGGTTAACGGGACAGAGAGTGAGATCACAGGGAGGTTAAAGGGACAGAGAGAGATTACGGGGAGGTTAAAGCGACAGAGAGTGAGATCACGGGGAGATTAATGTGACAGAGAGTTATTTCACGTGGATGTTAAAGGGACAGAGAGTAAGATCACGGGGAGCTGAAAGGGACAAAGAATGAGATCACAGGGAGGTTAATGGGACAGAGTGTGAGATCACGGGCAGGTTAAATGGACAAAGATTGAGATCACGGGAAGATTAAATGGATAGAGTGAGATCACTGGGACGTTAATGGGACAGAGATTGAGATCACGGGGAGGTTAAAGGGACAGAGAGTGAGATCACGGGGATGTTAAAGAAACAGAGAGTGAGATCACGGGGAGGTTAAAGGGACAGAGAGTGAGAATACGGGGAGTTTAAAGGGACAGATAGTGAGATCACGAGGAGATTAAAGGGATAGAGAGTGGGATCACGGAAGATTAAAGGGGCAGAGTGAGATCACGGGGAGGTAAAAGGGACAGAGAGTGAGATCACAGGGAGGTTAAAGGGACAGAGAGTGAGATGACGGAGAGGCTAAAGGGACAGAGAGTGAGATCACGGGGAGGTTAATAGGAATGAGAGTGAGGTCACGGGGAAGTTAAAGGAGAGAGAGTGAGATCACGGGGAGGTTAAAGGGACAGAGAGTGAGAACACCGCGAGTTTAATGGGACAGAGAGTGAGAGCACGGGAGGTTAAAGGGACAGAGAGTGAGATTACGGGAAGGTCAAAGGGACAGAGAGTGAGAGCACGGGGAGGTTAAAGGGACAGAGAGCGAGATCACCGGGTGTTTAAAGGGACAGTGAGTGAGATCACGGGAAGGTTAAAGGGACTGAGAGTGAGATTACTGGGTGGTTAAAGGGACAGAGATTGAGATCACGGGGCGTCTAAAGTGAAAGAGAGTGAGATCACGGGGAGGTTAAAGGGACAGAGAGTGAGATCACGGGGAGGTTAAATGGAAAGAGAGTGAAATCACGGGGAGGTTAAAGTGACAGAATGAGATCACGGGGTGGTTAAAGGAAAAGAGAGTGAGTTCACGGGGAGGTTAAAGGGACAGAGAGTGAGATCACGGGGAGGTTAAAGGACAGAGAGTGAGATCACCGGGAGGTAAAAGGGTCAGAGAATGAGATCACGGGGAGTTTAAATGGACAGAGAATGATGTGATGGGGAGGTTTAAGGGATAGAGAGTGAGATCACGGGAATGTTAAGGGGACCGAGAGTGAGATCACGGGGAGGTTAATGGGCCAGAGAGTGAGATCACGGGGAGGTTAAATGGACAGAGAGTGAGATCACGGGTAGGTTAAAGGGACTGGGATTTATATCACGGGGAGGTTTAAGGGATAGAGAGTGAGATCAGCGGAACGTTAATGGGACAGAGAGTGAGATCACAGGGAGGTTAAAGGGACAGAGAGTTAGATCACGGGGAGGTTAATGGGACAGAGAGTTAGATCACGGGGAGGTTAATGGGACAGAGAGTGATATGACGGGTAGGTTTAAGGGATAGAGAGTGAGATCACGGGAAAGTTAAGGGGACAGAGAGTAGATCAGGGGGAGAGTAATGGACCAGAGAGTGAGATCACGGGCAGGTTAAAGGGACAGAGACTGAGATCACG
>NW_027600551.1:0-13333 GCF_964194155.1 Cetorhinus maximus | reverse complement strand
CTCAATTTCTGACACTCCAATAGTGCAGCACACCCTCTATTACTGACACTCGAATAGTGCAGCACACCTTCAATTACTGACACTCCAATAATGCAGCTCACCCTCAATTTCTGACACTGCAATAGTGCAGCACACCCTCAATTACTGACACTCCAATAGTGCAGCACACCCTCAATTACTGACACTCCAATAGTGCAGCTCACCCTCAATTTCTGACACTGCAATAGTGCAGCACACCCTCAATTACTGACACTCCAATAGTGCAGCACACCCTCAATAACTGACCATCCAATAGTGCAGCACACTCTCAATTACTGACACTCCAATAGTGCAGCTCACCCTCGATTACTGACACTCCAATAGTGCAGCACACCCTCAATTACTGACACTCCAATAGTGCAGCTCACCCTCAATTTCTGACACTCCAATAGTGCAGCACACCCTCAATTACTGACACTCCAATAGTGCAGCACACCCTCAATAACTGACCATCCAATAGTGCAGCACACTCTCAATTACTGACACTCCAATAGTGCAGCACACCCTCAATTACTGACACTCCAATAGTGCAGCACACCCTGAATTACTGACACTCCAATAGTGCAGCACACCCTCAATTACTGACCCTCCAATAGTGCAGCACACCCTCAAATACTGACACTCCAATAGTGCAGCACACCCTCAATTACTGACACTCCAATGGTGCAGAATTCCCTCAATTACTGACACTCCAATAGTGCAGAACTCCCTCAATTACTGACCCTCCAATAGTGCAGCACACCCTCAATTACTGACACTCCAATGGTGCAGAATTCCCTCAATTACTGACCCTCCAATTGTGCAGAAAAACCCTCAACTAATGACATTCCAATAGTGCAGCACACCCTCAATTACTGGCACTCAAATAGTGCAGAACTCCCTCAATTACTGACCCTCCAATAGTGCAGAAAAACCCTCAATTAATGACAGTCCAATAGTGCAGCACACCCTCAATTACTGGCACTCAAATAGTGCAGCACACCCTCAATTACTGACACTCCAATAGTGCAGCACACCCTCAATTACTGACACTCCAATAGTGCATAATTCCCTCAATTACTGTCAGTCTAATAGTGCAGCAAACCTTCAATTACTGACCCTCCAATAGTGCAGCATACCCTCAAATACTGACCCTCCAATAGTGCAGAATTTCCTCAATTACTGACTCTCCAATAGTGCAGCACACCCTCAATTACTCACACTCCAATAGTGCAGCACACCCTCAATTACTGACCCTCCAATAGTGCAGCACACCCTCAATTACTGACACTCAATTAGTGCAGCACACTCTCAATTTCTGACACTCCAATAGTGCAGCACACCCTCAATTACTGACACTCCAATAGTGCAGCACACCCTCAATTACTGACACTCCAATAGTGCTGCACACCCTCAATTACTGACACTCCAATAGTGCAGCACACCCTCAATTACTGACACTCCAATAGTGCAGCACAACCTCAATTACTAACACTCCAATAGTGCAGCACACCCTCAATTACTGACACTCCAATAGTGCAGCACGCCCACAATTACTGACACTCCAATAGTGCAGCACACCCTCAATTACTGACCCTCCAATAGTGCAGCACACCCTCAGTTACTGACACTCCAATAGTGCAGCACACCCTCAATTACTCACACTCCAATAGTGCAGCACACCCTCAATTACTGACCCTCCAATAGTGCAGCACACCCTCAATTACTGACACTCCAATAGTGCAGCACACCCTCAATTACTGACACTCCAATAGTGCAGCACACCCTCAATTACTGACACTCCAATAGTTCAGCACACCCTCAATTACTGACACTCCAATAGTGCAGCACACACTCAATTACTGACACTCCAATAGTGCAGCACACCCTCAATTACTGAATCTCCTATAGTGCTGCACACCCTCAATTACTGACACTCGAATAGTGCAGAACTCCCTCAATTGCTGACCCTCCAATAGTGCAGAAAAACCCTCAATTAATGACAGTCCAATAGTGCAGCACACCCTCAAATACTGGCACTCAAATAGTGCAGAACTCCGTCAATTACTGACCCTCCAATAGTGCGGCACACACTCAATAACTGACAATCCAATAGTGCAGCACACCCTCAATTACTGACACTCCAATAGTGCAGCACACCCTCAATTACTGACCCTGCAATAGTGCAGCACTCCCTCAATTACTGACACACCAATAGAGCAGCACAAGCTAAATTACTGACCGTCCAATAGTGCAGAAAAACCCTCAATTACTGACCCTCCAATAGTGCAGAAAAACCCTCAAATAATGACTGTCCAATAGTGCAGCACACCCTCAATTACTGACCCTCCAATAGTGCAGCACACCCTCAATTACTGACACTCCAATAGTGCAGCACACCCTCAATTACTGACACTCCAATAGTGCAGCAAACCCTCAATTACTATAACTCCAATAGTGCAGCACACCCTCAATTACTGACACTAAAATATTGCAGCACACCCTCAATTACTGACACTCCAATAGTGCAGCAAACCCTGAATTACTATAACTCCAATAGTGCAGCAAACCCTCAATTACTATAACTCCAATAGTGCAGCACACCCTCAATTACTGACACTAAAATAGTGCAGAATTCCCTCAATTACTGACACTTAATAGTGCAGCACACCCTCAATTACTGACATTAGAATAGTGCAGAATTCCCTCAATTACTGACACTTAATAGTGCAGCACACCCTCAATTACTGACACTCCAATAGTGCAGCACACCCTCAATTACTGACACTCCAATAGGGCAGCACACCCTCAATTACTGACATTAGAATAGTGCAGAATTCCCTCAATTACTGACACTTAATAGTGCATCACACCCTCAATTACTGACACTCCAATAGTGCAGCACCCCCTCAATTACTGACATTAGAATAGTGCAGAATTCCCTCAATTACTGACACTTAATAGTGCATCACACCCTCAATTACTGACACCCCAATAGTGCAGCACACCCTCAATTACTGACACTCCAACAGTGCAGCACACCTTCAATTACTAACCCCCCAATAGTGCAGCACACCCTCAATCACTGACACTTCAATAGTGCGGCACATCCTCAATCACTGACACTCCAATACTGCAGCATACCCTCTATTACTGACACTCCAATAGTGCAGCGCACCCTCAATTACTGTCACTCCAATAGTGCAGCACACCCTCAATAACTGACACTCCAATAGTGCAGCACACCCTCAATAACTGACACTCCAATAGTGCAGCACACCCTCAATTACTGACACTGCAATAGTGCAGCACACCCTCAATTACTGACACTCCAATAGTGCAGCACACCCTCAATTACTGACACTCCAATAGTGCAGCACACCCTCAATTACTGACACTGCAATAGTGCAGCACACCCTCAATAACTGACCCTCCAAAAGTGCAGCACACCCTCAATTACTGACACTGCAATAGTGCAGCACACCCTCAATTACTGACACTCCAATAGTGCAGCACACCCTCAATAACTGACACTCCAATAGTGCAGCACACCCTCAATTACTGACACTCCATTGGTGCAGAATTCCCTCAATTACTGACACTCCAATAGTGCAGCACACCCTCAATTACTGACACACCAATAGTGCAGAAAAACCCTCAATTAATGACATTCCAATAGTGCAGCACAACCTCAATTACTGACACTCGAATAGTGCAGCACACCCTCAATTACTGACACTCCATTAGTGCAGCACACCCTCAATTTCTGACACTCCAATAGTGCAGCACACCCTCAATTACTGACACTCCATCAGTGCAGCACACCCTCAATTACTGACACTCCAATAGTGCAGCACACCCTCAATTTCTGACACTCCAATAGTGCAGCACACCCTCTATTACTGACACTCGAATAGTGCAGCACACCTTCAATTACTGACACTCCAATAATGCAGCAAACCCTCAATTACTGACACTCCAATAATGCAGCAAACCCTCAATTTCTGACACTGCAATAGTGCAGCACACCCTCAATTACTGACACTCCAATAGTGCAGCACACCCTCAATTACTGACACTCCAATAGTGCAGCACACCCTCAATTACTGACACTCCAATAGTGCAGCACACCCTCAATTACTGACACTCCAATAGTGCAGCTCACCCTCAATTTCTGACACTGCAATAGTGCAGCACACCCTCAATTACTGACACTCCAAAAGTGCAGCACACCCTCAATTACTGACACTCCAATAGTGCAGCACACCCTGAATTACTGGCACTCCAATAGTGCAGCACACCCTCAATTACTGACCCTCAAATAGTGCAGCACACCCTCAATTACTGACACTCCAATGGTGCAGAATTCCCTCAATTACTGACACTCCAATAGTGCAGATCACCCTCAATTACTGACGCACCAATAGTGCAGCACACCCTCAATTACTGACACTCCAATAGTGCAGCACACCCTCAATTACTGACACTCGAATAGTGCAGAACTTCCTCAATTGCTGAACCTCCAATAGTGCAGAATTTCCTCAATTACTGACTCTCCAATAGTGCAGCACACCCTCAATTACAGACACTCCAATAGTGCAGCACACCCTCAATTACAGAAACTCAATTAGTGCAGCACACCCTCAATTTCTGACACTCCAATAGTGCAGCACACCCTCAATTACTGACACTCCAATAGTGCAGCACACCCTCAATTACTGACACTCCAATAGTGCTGCACACCCTCAATTACTGACACTCCAATAGTGCAGCACACCCTCAATTACTGACACTCCAATAGTGCAGCACGCCCACAATTACTGACACTCCAATAGTGCAGCACGCCCACAATTACTGACACTCCAATAGTGCAGCACACCCTCAAATACTGGCACTCAAATAGTGCAGAACTCCGTCAATTACTGATCCTCCAATAGTGCGGCACACACTCAATAACTGACAATCCAATAGTGCAGCACACCCTCAATTACTGACACTCCAATAGTGCAGCACAACCTCAATTACTGACCCTCCAATAGTGCAGCACTCCCTCAATTACTGACACACCAATAGAGCAGCACACGCTCAATTACTGACCGTCCAATAGTGCAGAAAAACCCTCAATTAATGACTGTCCAATAGTGCAGCACACCCTCAATTACTGACACTCCAATAGTGCAGCACTCCCTCAATTACTGACACACCAATAGAGCAGCACACGCTCAATTACTGACCGTCCAATAGTGCAGAAAAACCCTCAATTACTGACCCTCCAATAGTGCAGAAAAACCCTCAATTAATGACTGTCCAATAGTGCAGCACACCCTCAATTACTGACACTCCAATAGTGCAGCACACCCTCAATTACTGACACTCCAATAGTGCAGCACACCCTCAATTACTGACACTCCAATAGAGCAGCACACCCTCAATTACTGACCCTCCAATAGTGCAGCACACCCTCAATTACTGAAACTCCAATAGTGCTGCACACCCTCAATTACTGACACTCGAATAGTGCAGAACTCCCTCAATTACTGACCCTCCAATAGTGCAGAAAAACCCTCAATTAATGACAGTCCAATAGTGCAGCACACCCTCAAATACTGGCACTCAAATAGTGCAGAACTCCGTCAATTACTGATCCTCCAATAGTGCGGCACACACTCAATAACTGACAATCCAATAGTGCAGCACACCCTCAATTACTGACACTCCAATAGTGCAGCACACCCTCAATTACTGACCCTCCAATAGTGCAGCACTCCCTCAATTACTGACACACCAATAGAGCAGCACACGCTCAATTACTGACCGTCCAATAGTGCAGAAAAACCCTCAATTACTGACCCTCCAATAGTGCAGAAAAACCCTCAATTAATGACTGTCCAATAGTGCAGCACACCCTCAATTACTGACCCTCCAATAGTGCAGCAAACCCTCAATTACTGACACTCCAATAGTGCAGCACACCCTCAATTACTGACACTCCAATAGTGCAGCAAACCCTCAATTACTATAACTCCAATAGTGCAGAAAAACCCTCAATTACTGACACTAAAATAGTGCAGCACACCCTCAATTACTGACACTCCAATAGTGCAGCAAACCCTCAATTACTATAACTCCAATAGTGCAGCAAACCCTCAATTACTGACACTAAAATAGTGCAGAATTCCCTCAATTACTGACACTGAATAGTGCAGCACACCCTCAATTACTGACACTCCAATAGTGCAGCACACCCTCAATTACTGACACTCCAATAGTGCAGCACACCCTCAATTACTGACACTCCAATAGGGCAGCACACCCTCAATTACTGACACTCCAATAGGGCAGCACACCCTCAATTACTGACACTCCAATAGTGCAGCACACCCTCAATTACTGACTCTCCAATAGTGCAGCACACCCTCAATTACTGACATTAGAATAGTGCAGAAATTCCTCAATTACTGACACTCCAACAGTGCAGCACACCCTCAATTACTGACACTCCAACAGTGCAGCACACCCTCAATTACTAACCCCCCAATAGTGCAGCACACCCTCAATCACTGACACTTCAATAGTGCGGCACACCCTCAATCACTGACACTCCAATACTGCAGCATACCCTCTATTACTGACACTCCAATAGTGCAGCACACCCTCAATTACTGACACTCCAATACTGCAGCATACCCTCTATTACTGACACTCCAATAGTGCTGCATACCCTCAATCACTGACACTCCAATATTGCTGCAAACCCTCAATTCCTGTCAAAACAATAGTGCAGCACATCCTCAATTACTGACCCTCCAACAGTGCAGCAGACCCTCAATTACTGACACTCCAATAGTGCAGCACACCCTCAATTACTGACACTCCAATAGTGCAGCACACCCTCAATTACTGACACTCCAATAGTGCAGCACACCCTCAATAACTGACCCTTCAAAAGTGCAGCACACCCTCAATTACTGACACTGCAATAGTGCAGCACACCCTCAATAACTGACCCTCCAAAAGTGCAGCACACCCTCAATTACTGACACTGCAATAGTGCAGCACACCCTCAATTACTGACACTCCAATAGTGCAGCACACCCTCAAGAACTGACACTCCAATAGTGCAGCACACCCTCAATTACTGACACTCCAATAGTGCAGCACACCCTCAACTGCAGACTTTCTAATAGTGCAGCACACCCCACATTACTGACCCTCCAATAGTGCAGCACACCCCCCATTACTGACCCTCCAATAGTTCAGCACACCCTCAATTACTGACACTCCAATAGTGCAGCACACCCTCAATTGCAGACTTTCTAATAGTGCAGCATACCCCCCATTACTGACCCTCCAATAGTGCAGCACAACCTCAACTACTGACTCTCCAATAGTGCAGCACACCCTCAATTACTGACACACCAATTGTGCAGCACACCCTCAATTACTGACACTCCAATAGTGCAGCACACCCTCAATTACTGACCCTCCAATAGTGCAGCACACCCTCAATACTGACACTCCAATAGTGCAGCACACCCTCAATTACTGACACTCCAATAGTGCAGCACACCCTCAATTACTGACACTCCAATAGTGCAGCACACCCTCAATTACTGACACTCCAATAGTGCAGCACACCCTCAATTACTGACACTCCAATAGTGCTGCACACCCTCAATTACTGACACCCCAATAGTGCAGCACACCCTCAATTGCAGACTTTCTAATAGTGCAGCACACCCCACATTACTGACCCTCCAATAGTGCAGCACACCCCCCATTACTGACCCTCCAATAGTTCAGCACACCCTCAATTACTGACACTCAAATAGTGCAGCACACCCTCAATTGGAGACTTTCTAATAGTGCAGCACACCCCCAATTACTGATCCTCCAATAGTGCAGCACACATTCAATTACTGTCACTCCAATAGTGCAGCACAGCCTCAATTACTGACACTCCAATAGTTCAGCACACCCTCAATTACTGACCCTCCAATAGTGCAGCACACCCTCAATTACTGACACTCCAATATTGCAGCACACCCTCAATTACTGACACTCCATTAGTGCAGCACACCCTCAATTACTGACCCTCCATTAGTGCAGCACGTCCTCAATTACTGACACCCCAATAGTGCAGCACACCCTCAATTGCAGTCTTTCTAATAGTGCAGCACACCCCACATTACTGACCCTCCCATAGTGCAGCACACCCTCAATTACTGACACTCCAATAGTGCAGCACACCCTCAATTACTGACACTCCAATAGTGCAGCACATCCTCAATTACTGACACTCCAATAGTGCAGCACACCCTCAATTACTGACACTCCAATAGTGCAGCACACCCTCAATTACTGACACTCCAATAGTGCAGCACATCCTCAATTACTGACACTCCAATAGTGCAGCACACCCTCAATTACTGACACTCCAATAGTGCAGCACACCCTCAATTACTGTCACTCCAATAGTGCAGCACACACTCAATTACTGTCACTACAATAGTGCAGCACACCCTCAATTACTGACCCTCCAATAGTGCAGCACAACCTCAATTACTGACACTCTAATAGTGCAGCACACCCTCAATTACTGACACTACAATAGTGCAGCACACCCTCAATTACTGACTCTCCAATAATGCAGCACACCCTCAATTACTGACACTCCAATAGTGCAGCACACCCTCAATTACTGACTCTCCAATAGTGCAGCACAACCTCAATTACTGACACTCTAATAGTGCAGCACACCCTCAATTACTGACACTCCAATAGTGCAGCACACCCTCAATTTCTGACACTCCTATAGTGCAGCACAACCTCAATTACTGACACTCCAATAGTGCAGCACACCCTCAATTACTGACACTCCAATAGGGCAGCACACCCTCAATTACTGACAATCCAATATTGCAGCACAACCTCAATTACTGACACTCCAATAGTGCAGCACACACTCAATTACTGACAATCCAATATTGCAGCACATCCTCAATTACTGACACTCCAATAGTGCAGCACACCCTCAATTACTAACCCTCCGATGGTGTATTATTGGAATTGGTGTCGGCAGTGGTGTAGTGCCGTGGGAGTGGTGTGGGCAGTGGTTTAAAGCTGTGGGAGCGGTGTGGGCAGTGGTGTAGCGCTGTGGCAGTGGTGTGGGCAGTGGTGTAGCGCTGTGGGTGTGGTGTGGGCAGTGGTGTAGCGCTGTGGGTGTGGTGTGGGTAGTGGTGTAGTGCTGTGGGAGTGGTGTGGCCAGTGGTTTAGCGCTGTGGCAGTGGTGTGGGCAGTGGTGTAGCGCTGTGGGAGTGGTGTGGGCAGTTATGTAGCGTTGTGGGAGTGGTGTGGGCAGTGGTGTTGTGCTGTTGGAGTGGCGTGGGCAGTGGTGTAGCGCTGTTGGAGTGGCGTGGGCAGTGGTGTAGCACTGCTGAAGTGGTGTGGGCAGTGGTGTAGTGCAGCGGGAGTGGTGTGGGCATTAGTGTAGCGCTGTGGGAGTGGTGTGGGCAGTGGGGTAACGCTGTGGGAGTGGTGTTGGCAGTGTTGTAGTGCTGTGGGAGTTGTGAGGGCAGTGGTGTAACGCACTGGGGGTGGTGTGGGTTGTGGTTAAGTGTTGTGGGAGTGGTGTGGGCAGTGGTGTGGGCATTAGTGCAGCGCTGTGGGGTGGTGTGGGTAGTGGTGTAACGCTGTGGGAGTGGTGTGGGCAGTGGTGTAGCGCTGTGGGAGTGGTGTGGGCAGTGGTGTAGCGCTGTGGGAGTGGTGTGGGCAGTGGTGTATCGCTGTGGGAGTGGTGTGGGCTGTGGTTTAGTGCTGTGGGCGCGGTGTGGGCATTAGTGCAGCGCTTTGGGGTGGTGTTGGCAGTGTTGTAGCCCTCTGGGAGTGGTGTGGGGGTTGGTGTTGCGCTGTCGGAGTGGTGCGGCCAGTGTTGCAGCGCTGTGCGTGTATTGTGGGCAGTGGTGTAGCGCTGTGAGTGTGGTGTGGGCAGTGGTGTAGTGCTGTAGGAGTATTGTGTGCAGTGGTGTAGCGCTGTGGCAGTGGTTGGGCAGTGGTTTAACGCTGTGGGTGTGGTGTGGGCAATGTTGTAGTGCTGTGGGAGTTGTGTGGGCAGTGGTGTAACGCTCCTGGAGTGGTGTGGGTTGTGGTGTAGTGTTGTGGGAGTGGTGTGGGCAGTGGTGTATCGCTGTGGGAGTGGTGTGGGCAGTGGTGTAGCTCTGTGGGTGTGGTGTGCGCAGTGGTGTAGCGCTGTGGGAGTGGTGTGGGCAGTGTTGTAGCGCTGTGGGAGTGGTGTGGGCAGTGGTGTATCGCTGTGGGAGTGGTGTGGGCAGTGGTGTAGTGGTGTGGGAGTGGTGTGGGCAGTGGTGTAGCGCTGTGGGAATGGTGTGGGCAGTGGTGTATCGCTGTGGGAGTGGTGTGGACTGTGGCGTAGTGCTGTGCGAGAGGTGTGGGCATTAGTGTAGCGTTGTGGGAGTGGTCAGGGCATAGGTGTAGTGATGTGGGACTGCTGTGGGTAGTGGTGTAGCGCTGTGGGAATGTTGTGGGCAGTGGTGTAGTGCTGTGTGAGCGGTGTGGGCAGTGGTCTAGGGCTGTTGGATTTGTGTGCACTTTGGTGTAGTGCAGTGGGATTGGTGTGGGCAGTGGTGTTGCGCTGCGGGAGTGTTGTGGGCAATAGTATAGCGCTGTGGGAGTTGTGTGGGCAGTGGTGTAGGGCTATGGGAGTGGTGTGGGCAGTAGTGTAACGCTGTGGGAGTGGCGTGGGCAGTGGTGTAGCGCTGTGGGAGTTGTGTGGGCAGTGGTGTAACGCTGTGGGAGTGGTTAGGACAGTGGATTTGTGCTGTGGGAGTGGTGTGGTCAGTGGAGTAATGCTGTGGGAGTGGTGTGGGTAGTGGTGTAGCGCTGTGCGAGTGGTGGGGGCAGTAGTGTAGCGCTGTGGGAGTGGCGTGTGTAGTGGTGTAGCGCTGTGTGAGTGGTGTGGGCAGTGGTGTAACGCTCTGGGAGTGGTGTCGGCAGTGGTGCAGCGCTGTGCTTGTGGTGTGGGCAGTGGTGTAGTGCTGTGGGAGTGTTGTGGGTTGTGGTGTAGCGCTGTGAGAGTGGTTAGGCAGTGGAGTAGCGTTGCGGGAGTAGTGTGGGAGTGGTGTAGTGCTGTAAAATTGGCGTGGGCAGTGGTGTAGTGCAGCGGGAGGGATGTGTGCAGTGGTGTCATGCTGTGGGTGTGGTATGGGCAGTGGTGTAGCGCTTTGGGAGTGGTGTGGGCAGTGGTGTAGCGATGTGGGAGTGGTGTGGGCTGTGGTGTAGCGCTGTTGGAGTGGCGTGGGCAGTGGTGCAGCGCTGTGGGAGTGGTGTGGTCAGTGGTTTAACGCTGTGGGAGTGATGTCCGCAGTGGTGTAGTGCTGTGGGAGTGGTGTGGGCAGTGGTGTAGTGCTGTGGGAATGGTGTCGGCAGTGGTGTAGCGCTGTTTGGAGTGGTGTGGGCAGTAGTGTAGCGCTGTGGGAGTGGTGTGAGCAGTGGGGTAACGCTGTGGGAGTGGTGTGGGCAGTGGTGTAGTTCTGTGGGAGTGGTGTAGGCAGTGGTGTTGCGCTGGGGGAGTGGTGTGGGCAATGGTGTAGCGCTCTGGGAATGGGGTGTGCTTTGGTGTAGTGCTGCGGGAGTGGTGTGGGCTGTAGTGTAGAGCTGTGAGAGTGGTATTGTTTGTGGTGTAGCGCTGTGGGAGTGTTGTGGGCAATGGAGTTGCGCTGTGGGAGTGGTGTGGGCAGTGGTGTAGTGCTGTGGGAGTGGTGTGGGCAGTGGTGTAGCGCTGTGGGAGTGGTGTGGGCAGTGGTGTAGCGCTGTGGGAGTGGAGTGGGCAGTGGTGTAGCGCTGTGGGAGTGGTGTGGGCTGTGGTGTAGCGCTGTTAGGAGTGGTGTAGGCTTTGATAGAGCGCTGTGGGAGCGGTGTGGGCAGTGGTGTAGTGCTGTGAAAGTGGTGTGGGCAGTGGTGTAGCGCTGTGGGAGTCGTGTGGGCAGTTGTGTATTGCTGTGGGAGTTGTGTGAACAGTGGTTTAGTGCTGTGGGAGTGGTGTGGTCAGTGGTGTAGTGCTGTGGGAGTGGTGTGGGCAGTGGTGTAGCGCTATGGGAGTTGTGTGAACAGTGGTTTAGTGCTGTGGGAGTGGTGTGGGCAGTGGTGTAGTGCTGCGGGAGTGGTGTGGGCAGTGGTGTAGTGCTGTGGGAGTCGTGTGGGCAGTGGTGTAGCGCTGTGGGTATGATGTGGGCAGTGGTGTAGCGCTGTGGGAGTGGTGTGGGCAGAGGTTTAGTGCTGTGGGATTGGTGTGAGCAGTGGTGTAGCGCAGTGGGAGTGGTGTGGGCAGTGGTGTACAGCTGCGGGAGTGGTGTGTGCAGTGGTGTAGCGCAGTTGGAGTGGTGTGGGCAGTGGTGTTGTGCTGCGGGTGTAGTGCTGTGGGAGTGGTGTGGGCAGTGGTGTAGCGCTGTGGGAGTGGTGTGGGCAGTGGTGTAACGCTGTGACAGTGGTGTGGGCATTAGTGTAGCGCTGCGGAAGAGGTGTGGGCAGTGGTATTACGCGGCGGGAGTGTTGTGGGCAGTGGTGTTGCGCTGCGGGAGTGGTGCGGGCATTGGTTTAATGCGGCGGGAGTGGTGTGGGCACTAGTGTAGCGCTATGGGCGTGTTGTGGGCAGTGGTGTAGCGCTGTGGGAGTGGCGTGGGCAGTGGTGTAACGCTGTGGGAGTGTTGTGGACAGTGGTGTAGTACTGTGCGAGTGGTGTGGGCAGTGGTGTAGTGCTGTGGGAGTGGTGTGGTCAGTGGTGTAACGTTGTGGGAGTAGTGTGGGCAGTGCTGGAGCGCTGTTGGAGTGATGTGGGCATTAGTGTAGCGCGGTGGGAGTGGTGTGGGCAGTGTAGTTGCGCTGTGGGTGTCGGAGTGGTGTTGGTTCTGGTGTCCCGCTTTGGGAGTGGTGAGGGCAGCGGTGTAGTGCTGTGGGACTCGTGTGGGTAGTGGTGTAGTACTGCGGTTGTGATGAGGGCAGTGGTGTAGAGCTGTGAGAGTGGTGTGGGGAGTGGTGTAGTGCTGTGGGAGTGGTGTGGGGAGTGGTGTAGTGCTGCGGGAGTGGTGTGGGCAGTGGTGAAGTGCTGTGGGAGTGGTGTGGGCAGTGGAGTAGTGCTGTGGGAGTGTTGTGTGCAGTGGTGAAGTGCTGTGGGAGTGGTGTGGGCAGTGGAGTAGTGCTGTGAGAGTGGTGTGGGGAGTGGTGTAGTGCTGTGGGTGTGGTGTGAGCAGTGATGTAACGCTGTGGGAGTGGTGTGGGCAGTGGTGTAGTGCTGTGGGAG
>NW_027600550.1:0-13333 GCF_964194155.1 Cetorhinus maximus | reverse complement strand
CCGTTTGGCTCTGTTTGGCTCTGTTGTTCTCTGTTTGGATCTGTTTTGCTCTTTTTGGCTTTGTTTGGCTCCCTTTGGCTCTGTTTGGCTCTCTTTGGCTCTGTTTAACTCTGTTTTGCTCTGCCTGTCTCTGTTTCACTCAGTTTGGCTCTGTTTGGCTCTATTTCGCTCTGTTTCACTCTGTTCAGCTCTGTTTGGTTCTGTTTTGCTCTGTTTGGCTCTGTCTGGCTCTGTTTCTCTCTGTTTCACTCTGTTTAGCTCTGTTTGGCTCTGTTTGGCTCTGTTTGGCTCTGTCTGGCTCTGTTCCGCTCTGTTTCACTCTGTTTAGCTCTGTTTGGCTCTGTTTGGCCCTGTTGTTCTCTGTTTGGATCTGTTTTGCTCATTTTGGCTTTGTTTGGCTCCCTTTGGTTCTGTTTGGCTCTGTTTTGCCCAATTTAACTCTGTTTTGCTCTGCCTGTCTCTGTTTCACTCAGTTCGGCTCTGTTTGGCTCTATTTCGCTCTGTTTCACTCTGTTCAGCTCTGCTTGGTTCTGTTTGGCTCTGATGTTCTCTGTTTGGATCTGTTTTGCTCTTTTTGGCTTTGTTTGGCTCCCTTTGGCTCTGTTTGGCTCTGTTTTGCTCTGTTTAACTCTGTTTTGCTCTGCCTGTCTCTCTTTCAATCAGTTTGGCTCTGTTTGGCTCTATTTCGCTCTGTTTCACTCTGTTCAGCTCTGTTTGGTTCTGTTTGGCTCTGATGTTCTCTGTTTGGTTCTGTTTTGCTCTGTTTGGCTCTGTTTGGCTCTGCTTCGCTCCGTTTGACTCTGTTTTGCTCTGTTTCACTCTGTTTTACTCTGTTTGGCTCTGTTTGGCTCTGTTTTGCTCTGTTTCACTCTGTTTTGATCTGTTTGGCCATGCTTGGCTCTGTTTTGCTTTTTGTGGCTCTGTTTTGCTCTGCTTCGTTCTGTTTGGCTCTGATTGTCCCTGTTTGGCTCTGTTTGGTTCTGTTTGGCTCTGTCTGGCTCTGCTTCGCTCTGTTTCACTCTGTTTAGTTCGGTTTGGATCTGTATGGCTCTGTTGTTCTCTGTCTGGCTCTGTTTCGCTCTGTCTCACTCTTTTTAGCTCCGTTTGGCTCTGTTTGGCTCTGTTGTTCTCTGTTTGGATCTGTTTTGATCTTTTTGGCTTTGTTTGGCTCCCTTTGGCTCTGTTTGTCTCTGTTTGGCTCTGTTTAACTCTGTTTTGCTCTGCCTGTCTCTGTTTCACTCTGTTTGGGTCTGATTGGCTCTATTTCGCTCTCTTTCACTCTGTTCAGCTCTGTTTGGTTCTGTTTTGCTCTGTTTGGCTCTGTCTGGCTCTGTTTCTCTCTGTTTCACTCTGTTTAGCTCTGTTTGGCTCTGTTTGGCTCTGTTTGGCTCTGTCTGGCTCTGTTCCGCTCTGTTTCACTCTGTTTAGCTCTGTTTGGCTCTGTTTGGCCCTGTTGTTCTCTGTTTGGATCTGTTTTGCTCATTTTGGCTTTGTTTGGCTCCCTTTGGTTCTGTTTGGCTCTGTTTTGCCCAATTTAACTCTGTTTTGCTCTGCCTGTCTCTGTTTCACTCAGTTCGGCTCTGTTTGGCTCTATTTCGCTCTGTTTCACTCTGTTCAGCTCTGCTTGGTTCTGTTTGGCTCTGATGTTCTCTGTTTGGATCTGTTTTGCTCTTTTTGGCTTTGTTTGGCTCCCTTTGGCTCTGTTTGGCTCTGTTTTGCTCTGTTTAACTCTGTTTTGCTCTGCCTGTCTCTCTTTCAATCAGTTTGGCTCTGTTTGGCTCTATTTCGCTCTGTTTCACTCTGTTCAGCTCTGTTTGGTTCTGTTTGGCTCTGATGTTCTCTGTTTGGTTCTGTTTTGCTCTGTTTGGCTCTGTTTGGCTCTGCTTCGCTCCGTTTGACTCTGTTTTGCTCTGTTTCACTCTGTTTTACTCTGTTTGGCTCTGTTTGGCTCTGTTTTGCTCTGTTTCACTCTGTTTTGATCTGTTTGGCCATGCTTGGCTCTGTTTTGCTTTTTGTGGCTCTGTTTTGCTCTGCTTCGTTCTGTTTGGCTCTGATTGTCCCTGTTTGGCTCTGTTTGGTTCTGTTTGGCTCTGTCTGGCTCTGCTTCGCTCTGTTTCACTCTGTTTAGTTCGGTTTGGATCTGTATGGCTCTGTTGTTCTCTGTCTGGCTCTGTTTCGCTCTGTCTCACTCTTTTTAGCTCCGTTTGGCTCTGTTTGGCTCTGTTGTTCTCTGTTTGGATCTGTTTTGATCTTTTTGGCTTTGTTTGGCTCCCTTTGGCTCTGTTTGTCTCTGTTTGGCTCTGTTTAACTCTGTTTTGCTCTGCCTGTCTCTGTTTCACTCTGTTTGGGTCTGATTGGCTCTATTTCGCTCTCTTTCACTCTGTTCAGCTCTGTTTGGTTCTGTTTGGCTCTGTTTGGCTCTGTCTGGCTCTGTTTCACTCTGTTTAGCTCTGTTTGGCTCTGTTTGGCTCTGTTTGGCTCTGTCTGGCTCTGTTCCGCTCTGTTTCACTCTGTTTAGCTCTGTTTGGCTCTGTTTGGCTCTGTTGTTCTCTGTTTGGATCTGTTTTGCTCATTTTGGCTTTGTTTGGCTCCCTTTGGTTCTGTTTGGCTCTGTTTTGCCCAATTTAACTCTGTTTTGCTCTGCCTGTCTCTGTTTCACTCAGTTCGGCTCTGTTTGGCTCTATTTCGCTCTGTTTCACTCTGTTCAGCTCTGCTTGGTTCTGTTTGGCTCTGATGTTCTCTGTTTGGTTCTGTTTTGCTCTGATTGGCTCTGTTTGGCTCTGCTTCGCTCCGTTTGACTCTGTTTTGCTCTGTTTCACTCTGTTTTGCTCTGTTTTGCTCTGTTTGGCTCTGTTTGGCTCTGTTTCACTCTGTTTTGCCCTGTTTGGCCCTGCTTGGCTCTGTTTTGCTTTTTGTGGCTCTGTTTTGCTCTGCTTCGTTCTGTTTGGCTCTGATTGTCCCTGTTTGTCTCTGTTTGGTTCTGTTTGGCTCTGTCTGGCTCTGTTTCGCTCTGTTTCACTCTGTTTAGTTCGGTTTGGATCTGTTTGGCTCTGTTTGGCTCTGTCTGGCTCTGTTTCGCTCTGTCTCACTCTGTTTAGCTCCGTTTGGCTCTGTTTGGCTCTGTTGTTCTCTGTTTGGATCTGTTTTGCTCTTTTTGGCTCCCTTTGGCTCTGTTTGGCTCTGTTTGGCTCTGTTTAACTCTGTTTTGCTCTGCCTGTCTCTGTTTCACTCTGTTTGGGTCTGTTTGGCTCTATTTCGCTCTGTTTTACTCTGTTCAGCTCTGTTTGGTTCTGTTTGGCTCTGATGTTCTCTGTTTGACTCTGTTTTGATCTGTCTGTCCCTGTTTGGCTCTGTTTTGCTCTGTTTCACTCAGTTTTGCTCTGTATTGCTCTGTTTGGCTCTGTTTTGCTCTGCTTTGCTCTTTTTGAGTCTGTTTGGTTCAGTTTGGCTTTGTTTGGCTATGTTTGGCTCTGTTTGTCTCTATTGTGCTCTGTTTTGCTCTGTTTGACTCTGAATGGCTCTGTTTGACTCTTTCTGGCTCTGCTTGGCTCTGTTTGGCTGTGTTTTGTTCTGTTGCACTCTGTTTTGCTCTTTTTGGCCCTGTTTGACTCCCTTTGGCTCTGTTTGGCTCTGTTTGGCTCTGTCTGGCTCTGTTTCACTCTGTTTAGCTCTGTTTGGCTCTGTTTGGCTCTGTTGTTCTCTGTTTGGATCTGTTTTGCTCTTTTTGGCTTTGTTTGGCTCCCTTTGGCTCTGTTTGGCTCTGTTTTGCTCTGTTTAACTCTGTAATGCTCTGTCTGTCTCTGTTTCACTCAGTTTGGCTCTGTTTGGCTGTATTTCGCTCTGTTTCACTCTGTTCAGCTCTGTTTGGTTCTGTTTGGCTCTGATGTTCTCTGTTTGGTTCTGTTTTGCTCTGATTGGCTCTGTTTGGCTCTGCTTCGCTCCGTTTGACTCTGTTTTGCTCTGTTTCACTCTGTTTTACTCTGTTTGGCTCTGTTTGGCTCTGTTTGGCTCTGTTTAACTCTGTTTTGCTCTGCCTGTCTCTGTTTCACTCGGTTTGGGTCTGTTTGGCTCTATTTCGCTCTGTTTCACTCTGTTCAGCTCTGTTTGGTTCTGTTTGGCTCTGATGTTCTCTGTTTGACTCTGTTTTGATCTGTCTGTCCCTGTTTGGCTCTGTTTTGCTCTGTTTCACTCAGTTTTGCTCTGTATTGCTCTGTTTGGCTCTGTTTTGCTCTGCTTTGCTCTTTTTGAGTCTGTTTGGTTCTGTTTGGCTCTGTTTGGCTATGTTTGGCTCTGTTTGTCTCTATTGTGCTCTGTTTTGCTCTGTTTGACTCTGAATGGCTCTGTTTGACTCTTTCTGGCTCTGCTTGGCTCTGTTTGACTCTGTTTTGCTCTGTTGCACTCTGTTTTGCTCTTTTTGGCCCTGTTTGACTCCCTTTGGCTCTGTTTGGCTCCGTTTTGCTCTGTTTAACTCTGTTTGGCTCTGTTTGGCTCTGTTGTTCTCTGTTTGGTTCTTTTTTGCTGTGTTTGGCTCTGTTTTGCTCTGTTTCACACTGTTTCACTCTGTTTAGCTCTGTTTGGCTCTGTTTGGCTCTGTTTGGCTCTGTTTCACTCTGATTGACTCTGTTTGGCTCTGTTGTGGTCTGTTTTGATCTGTTTGACTCTGTCTCTGTTTGGCTGTGCTTCACTCTGCTTGGCGCTGTTTGCGCTGTTTTGGCTCTGTTTGGCTTGGTTTCGCTCTGTTGGGCTCTGTTTGGCTCTGTTGGGCCCTGTTTGGCTCTGTTTGGCTCTGTTCAGCTCCGTCTGGCTCTATTTAGCTCGGAATGGCTCTGTTTTGCTCTCTTTCACTCTGTTGTGCTATGTTTGGCTCTGTTTGGCCCTGATTTGCTCTGTTTAACTCTGTTTTGCTCTGTTTGGCTCTGTTTGGCTCTGTTTTGCTCTGTTTCACTCTGTTCTGCTCTGTATGGCTCTGTCTGGCTCTGTTTCACTCTGTTTGAGTCTGTTTGTTTCTGTTAGGCTCTGTTTGGCTATGTTCGGCTCTGTTTGGCTCTGTTGTGCTCGGTTTCACACTGTTTCACTCTGTGTAGCTCTGTTTGGATCTGATTGGCTCTGTTTGGCTCTGTTTCGCTCTGTTTGACTCTGTTTGTCTCTGTTTTGCTCTGTTTTGATCTATTCGACCTCTCTTTTGCTCTCTATGGCTCTGTTTGGCTCTGTTTCGCTCTGTTTCGCTCTGCTTGAGTCTGTATTGGTTCTGTTTGGCTCTGTTTGGCTCTCTATGGCTCTGTTTGACTCTGTTTGGCTCTGCTTTCGCTCTGTTTGGCTCTGTTTGCCTCTGCTTGTCTCTGTTTGGTTCTGTTTGGCTCTGTTAGCCTCTGTTTGGCTCTGTCTGGCTCTGTTTCACTCTGTTTGGCTATGTTTGGCTCTGTTGGTCTCTGTTTGGCTCTGTTCGCTCTGTTTGGCTGTTTTTGGCTCTGTGTGGCTCTGATTGGCTCTGTTGTGCTCTGTTTGGCTCAGTTTGGCTCTGTTTCTCTCTGTTTGGCTCTGTTTGGATCTGTTTGGCTCTGGTGGGCTCTGTTTGGCTCGGATGTGCTCTGTTTGACTCTGTTTGGCTATGTTTTGCTCTGTTTGACTCTGTTTGGCTGTGTTTGGCTCTGTTTTGCTCTGTTTGACTCTGTTTTGCTCTGTTTGGCTCTATTGTGCTCTGTTTTGCTCTGTTTGAGTCCGTTTGGTTTTGTTTGGCTCTGTTTGGCTATGTTTCGCTCTGTTTGGCTCTATTGTGCTCTGTTTCGCTCTCTTTGAGTCTGTTTGGTTCCGTTTGGCTCTTTTTGCTATGTTTTGCTCTGTTTGACTCTGTTTGGCTCTGTTTGACTCTGTTTGATATGTATGGCTCTGTATCGCTCTATTGTGCTCTGCTTTGCTCTGTTTGAGTCTGTTTGGTTCTGTATTGGCTCTGTTTGCCTATGTTTGGCTCTCTTTGGTTCTATTGTGCTCTGTTTGGCTCTGTTTGGCTCTGCTTTGCTCTGTTTCAGTCATTTTTGCTCTGTTTGTCTCTGTTCTGCTCTGCTTCACTCTGTTTAGCTCTGTATGGCTCTGTTTGGCTCTGTTTGGCTCTGTTTGGCTCTGTTTGAGTATGTTTGGTTCTGTTTGGATCTGTTTGGCTATGTTCGGATCTGTTTGGCTCTGTTGTGCTCGGTTTCACACTGTTTCACTCTGTGTAGCTCTGTTTGGCTCTGTTTGGCTCTGTTTGGCTCCGTTTTGCTCTGTTTGACTCTGTTTGGCTCTGTTCTGCTCTGTTTTGATCTGTCCGACTCTGTTTTGCTCTGTATGGCTCTGATTGGTTCTGTTCGGCTCTGTTCTGCTCTGCTTGAGTCTGTATTGGTTCTGTTTGGCTCTGTTTAGCTCTGTTTGGCTCCGTTGTGCTCTGTTTCACACTGTTTCACTCTGTGTAGCTCTGTTTGGCTCTGGTTCGCTCTGTTTCCCTCTGTTTGACTCTGTTTGGCTCTGCTTTGCTCTGTTTCGATCTGTTTGACTCTGTTTTTCTCTATATGGCTCATTTTGGCTCAGTTTCGCTCTGCTTCAGTCTGTATTGGTTATCTTTGGCACGGTATTGCTCTGTTTGGCTCTGTTGTGCTCTGATTCGATCTGTTTGGCTCTGATTGCCCCTGTTTGGCTCTGTTTGGCTCTGTTTGGCTCTGTCTGGCTCTGTTTCGCTCTGAATCACTCTGTTTAGCTCTGTTTGGATCTGTTTGGCTCTGTTTGGCTCTGTCTGGCTCTGTTTCGCTCTGTTTGGCTCTGTTTGGCTCTGTTTGGCTCTGCTTCGCTCCGTTTGACTCTGTTTTGCTCTGTTTCACTCTGTTTTGCTCTGTTTGGCTCTCTTTGGCTCTGTTTTGTTCTGTTTCACTCTGTTTTGCTCTGTTTGGCTCTGTTTGGCTCTGTTTTGCTCTGTTTCACTCTGTTTTGCTCTGTTTGGCCCTGCTTGTCTCGGTTTTGCTCTGTGTGGCTCTGTTTTGCTCTGCTTCGTTCTGTTTGGCTCTGATTGTCCCTGTTTGGCACTGTTTGGTTCTGTTTGGCTCTGTCTGGCTCTGTTTCGCTCTGTTTCACTCTGTTTAGCTCGGTTTGGATCTGTTTGGCTCTGTTTGGCTTTGTCTGGCTCTTTTTCACTCTTTCTCACTCTGATTAGCTCCGTTTAGCTCTGTTTGGCTCTGTTGTTCTCTGTTTGGATCTGTTTTGATCTTTTTGGCTTTGTATTGGCTCCCTTTGGCTCTGTTTGGCGCTGTATGGCTCTGTTTAACTCTGTTTTGCTCTGCCTGTCTCTGTTTCACTCTGTTTGGGTCTGTTTGGCTCTATTTCGCTCTGTTTCACTCTGTTCAGCTCTGTTTGGTTCTGTTTGTCTCTGATGTTCTCTGTTTGGTTCTGTTTTGCTCTGTTGTCCTGTTTGGCTCTGTTTTGCTCTGATTCACTCAGTTTTGCTCTGTATTGCTCTGTTTGGCTCTGTTTTGCTCTGTTTCACTCAGTTTTGCTCTGTATTGCTCTGTTTGGCTCTGCTTTGCTCTTTTTGATTCTGTTAGTTCTGTTTGGCTCTGTTTGGCTATGTTTGGCTCTGTTGGGCTCTGTTTGGCTCTGTTGGGCTCTGTTTGGCTCTGTTTGCACTGTTCAGCTCAGCCTGGCTCTATTTAGCTCGGATTGGCTCTGTTTTGCTCTCGTTCACTCTGTTGTGCTATGTTTGGCTCTGTTTGGCTCTGATTTGCTCTGTTCCACTCTGTTTTGCTCTGTTTGGCTCTGTTTGGCTCTGTTTTGCTCTGTTTCACTCCGTTTTGCTCTGTTTGGCTCTGTGTGGCTCTGTTTGGCTCTGTTTTGCTCAGTTTGAGTATGTTTGGCTCTGTTTGTCTCTGTTTGGCGCTGTTTGGCTCTGTTGTGCTCTGTTTGGCTCTGTTTGGCTCTGTTAGCCTCTGTTTAGCTCTGTCTGGCTCTGTTTCACTCTGTTTGACTCTGTTTGGCTCTGTTGGGCTCTGTTGGGCTCTGTTTGCTCTGTTTGGCTCCGTTTGGCTGTTTTTGGTTCTGTTTGGCTCTGTTTGGCTGTGTTTGGCTCTGTTGGGCTCTGTTTGGCTCTGTTTGGCTCTGTTTGGCTCTGATTGGATATGTTTGGATCTGTTGATGAGCTCCATTTGACTCTGTTTGGCTCTGTTTGGATATGTTTAGCTCGGTTTGGATCTGTTTGGCTCTGTTTGGCTCTGTCTGGCTCTGTTTCGCTCTGTCTCACTCTGTATAGCTCCGTTTGGCTCTGTTTGGCTCTGTTGTTCTCTGTTTGGATCTGTTTTGCTCTTTTTGGCTTTGTTAGGCTCCCTTTGGCTCTGTTTGACTCTCTTTGGCTCTGTTTAACTCTGTTTTGCTCTGCCTGTCTCTGTTTCACTCTGTTTGGGTCTGTTTGGCTCTATTTCTCTCTGTTTCACTCTGTTCAGCTCTGTTTGGTTCTGTTTTGCTCTGTTTGGCTCTGTCTGGCTCTGTTTCTCTCTGTTTCACTCTGTTTAGCTCTGTTTGGCTCTGTTTGGCTCTGTTTTGCTCTGCCTGTCTCTGTTTCACTCAGTTTGGCTCTGTTTGGCTGTATTTCGCTCTGTTTCACTCTGTTCAGCTCTGTTTGGTTCTGTTTGGCTCTGATGTTCTCTGTTTGGTTCTGTTTTGCTCTGTTTGGCTCTGTTTGGCTCTGCTTCACTCCGTTTGACTCTGTTTTGCTCTGTTTCACTCTGTTTTGCTCTGTTTGGCTCTGTTTGGCTCTGTTTTGCTCTGTTTCACTCTGTTTTGATCTGTTTGGCCATGCTTGGCTCTGTTTTGCTTTTTGTGGCTCTGTTTTGCTCTGCTTCGTTCTGTTTGGCTCTGATTGTCCCTGTTTGGCTCTGTTTGGTTCTGTTTGGCTCTGTCTGGCTCTGCTTCGCTCTGTTTCACTCTGTTTAGTTCGGTTTGGATCTGTATGGCTCTGTTGTTCTCTGTCTGGCTCTGTTTCACTCTGTCTCACTCTGTTTAGCTCCGTTTGGCTCTGTTTGGCTCTGTTGTTCTCTGTTTGGATCTGTTTTACTCTTTTTGGCTCTGTTTGGCTCCCTTTGGCTCTGTTTGTCTCTGTTTGGCTCTGTTTAACTGTGTTTTGCTCTGACTGTCTCTGTTTCACTCTGTTTGGGTCTGATTGGCTCTATTTCGCTCTCTTTCACTCTGTTCAGCTCTGTTTGGTTCTGTTTGGCTCTGTTTGGCTCTGTCTGGCTCTGTTTCGCTCTGTTTCACTCTGTTTAGCTCTGTTTGGCTCTGTTTGGCTCTGATTGTCCCTGTTTGGCTCTGTTTGGTTCTGTTTGGCTCTGTCTGGCTCTGCTTCGCTCTGTTTCACTCTGTTTAGTTCGGTTTGGATCTGTATGGCTCTGTTGTTCTCTGTCTGGCTCTGTTTCACTCTGTCTCACTCTGTTTAGCTCCGTTTGGCTCTGTTTGGCTCTGTTGTTCTCTGTTTGGATCTGTTTAGCTCATTTTGGCTGTGTTTGGCTCCCTTTGGCTCTGTTTGGCTCTGTTTTGCCCAATTTAACTCTGTTTTGCTCTGCCTGTTTCTGTTTCACTCAGTTTGGCTCTGTTAGGCTCTATTTCGCTCTGTTTCACTCTCTTCAGCTCTGTTTGGTTCTGTTTGGCTCTGATGTTCTCTGTTTGGTTCTGTTTTGCTCTGTTTGGCTCTGTTTGGCTCTGCTTCGCTCCGTGTGACTCTGTTTTGCTCTGTTTCACTCCGTTTTGCTCTGTTTTGCTCTGTTTGGCTCTGTTTTGCTCTGTTTCACTCTGTTTTGCCCTGTTTGGCCCTGCTTGGCTCTGTTTTGCTTTTTGTGGCTCTGTATTGCTCTGCTTCGTTCTGTTTGGCTCTGATTGTCCCTGTTTGTCTCTGTTTGGTTCTGTTTGGCTCTGTCTGGCTCTGTTTCGCTCTGTTTCACTCTGTTTAGTTCGGTTTGGATCTGTTTGGCTCTGTTTGGCTCTGTTTCGCTCTGTCTCACTCTGTTTAGCTCCGTTTGGCTCTGTCTGGCTCTGTTTTTCTCTGTTTGGATCTGTTTTGCTCTTTTTGGCTCCCTTTGGCTCTGTTTCGCTCTGTTTGGCTCTGTTTAACTCTGTTTTGCTTTGCCTGTCTCTGTTTCACTCTGTTTGGGTCTGTTTTGCTCTATTTCGTTCTGTTTCACTCTGTTCAGCTCTGTTTGGTTCTGTTTGGCTCTGATGTTCTCTGTTTGACTCTGTTTTGATCTGTTTGTCCCTGTTTGGCTCTGTTTTGCTCTGTTTCACTCAGTTTTGCTCTGTATTGCTCTGTTTGGCTCTGTTTTGCTCTGCTTTGCTCTTTTTGAGTCTGTTTGGTTCTGTTTGGCTCTGTTTGGCTATGTTTGGCTCTGTTTGTCTCTATTGTGCTCTGTTTTGCTCTGTTTGACTCTGAATGGCTCTGTTTGACTCTTTTTGGCTCTGCTTGGCTCTGTTTGGCTGTGTTTTGCTCTGTTTCACTCTGTTTTGCTCTTTTTGGCCCGGTTTGACTCCCTTTGGCTCTGCTTGGCTCTGTTTTGCTCTGTTTAACTCTGTTTGGCTCTGTTTGGCTCTATTTGGCTCTGTTGTTCTCTGTTTGGTTCTTTTTTGCTGTGTTTGGCTCTGTTTTGCTCTGTTTCACACTGTTTCACTCTGTTTAGCTCTGTTTGGCTCTGTTTGGCTCTGTTTCACTCTGATTGACTCTGTTTGGCTCTGTTGTGGTCTGTTTTGATCTGTTTGACTCTGTTTGACTCTGTTTGTCTCTGTTCGGCTGTGCTTCACTCTGTTTGGCGCTGTTTTGCGCTGTTTGGCTCTGTTTGGCTTGGTTTGGCTCTGTTGGGCTCTGTTTGGCTGTGTTGGGCTCTGTTTGGCTCTGTTTGGCTCTGTTCAGCTCAGTCTGGCTCTATTTAGCTCGGATTTGCTCTCTTTCACTCTGTTGTGCTATGTTTGGCTCTGATTTGCTCTGTTTCATTCATTTGTGCTCTGTTTGGCTCTGTTTGGCTCTGTTTTGCTCTGTTTCACTCTGTTTTGCTCTGTATGGCTCTGTTTGGCTCTGTTGTGCTCGGTTTCACACTGTTTCACTCTGTGTAGCTCTGTTTGGATCTGATTGGCTCTGTTTGGCTCTGTTTCGCTCTGTTTGACTCTGTTTGTCTCTGTTTTGCTCTGTTTTGATCTATTCGACTCTCTTTTGCTCTCTATGGTTTTTTTTGGCTCTGTTTCGCTCTGCTTGAGTCTGTATTGGTTCTGTTTGGCTCTGTTTGGCTCTCTATGGCTCTGTTTGACTCTGTTTGGCTCTGCTTCGCTCTGTTTGGCTCTGCTTGCCTCTGCTTGTCTCTGTTTGGTTCTGTTTGGCTCTGTTAGCCTCTGTTTGGCTCTGTCTGGCACTGTTTCACTCTGTTTGGCTATGTTTGGCTCTGTTGGTCTCTGTTTGGCTCTGTTTGGCTCTGTTTGGCTGTTTTTGGCTCTGTGTGGCTCTGATTGGCTCTGTTGTGCTCTGTTTGGCTCAGTTTGGCTCTGTTTCCCTCTGTTTGGCTCTGTTTGGATCTGTTTGGCTCTGTTGGGCTCTGTTTGGCTCGGATGTGCTATGTTTGACTCTGTTTGGCTATGTTTTGCTCTGTTTGACTCTGTTTGGCTGTGTTTGGCTCTGTTTTGCTCTGTTTCACTCTGCTTTGCTCTGTTTGGCTCTGTTTCGCTCTGTTAAAGTCTGGTTGGTTCTGTTTGGCTCTGTTTGGCTATGTTTCACTCTGTTTGGCTCTATTGTGCTCTGTTTTGCTCTGTTTGAGTCTGTTTGGTTCTGTTTGGCTCTGTTTGGCTATGTTTCGCTCTGTTTGGCTCTATTGTGCTTTGTTTCGCTCTCTTTGAGTCTGTTTGGTTCCGTTTGGCTCTTTTTGGCTATGTTTTGCTCTGTTTGACTCTGTTTGGCTCTGTTTGGCTCTGTTTTGCTCTGTTTCATTCGATCTTGCTCTGTTTGGCTCTGCTTCGCTCTCTATGTGTCTGTTTGGTTCTGTTTGCTCTGTTTGGCTATGTATGGCTCTGAATCGCTCTATTGTGCTCTGCTTTGCTCTGTTTGAGTCTGTTTGGTTCTGTTTGGCTCTGTTTGCCTATGTTTGGCTCTGTTTGGCTCTATTGTGCTCTGTTTGGCTCTGTTTGGCTCTGCTTTGCTCTGTTTCAGTCATTTTTGCTCTGTTTGTCTCTGTTCTGCTCTGCTTCACTCTGTTTTGCTCTGTATGGCTCTGTTTGGCTCTGTTTGGCTCTGTTTGGCTCTGTTTGAGTATGTTTGGTTCTGTTTGGATCTGTTTGGCTATGTTCGGCTCTGTTTGGCTCTGTTGTGCTCGGTTTCACACTGTTTCACTCTGTGTAGCTCTGTTTGGCTCTGTTTGGCCCTGTTTGGCTCCGTTTCGCTCTGTTTGACTCTGTTTGGCTCTGTTCTGCTCTGTTTTGATCTGTCCGACTCTGTTTTGCTCTGTATGGCTCTGATTGGTTCTGTTCGGCTCTGTTCTGCTCTGCTTGAGTCTGTATTGGTTCTGTTTGGCTCTGTTTAGCTCTAATTGGCTCTGTTGTGCTCTGTTTCACACTGTTTCACTCTGTGTAGCTCTGTTTGGCTCTGGTTCGCTCTGTTTCGCTCTGTTTGACTCTGTTTGGCTCTGTTTTGCTCTGTTTCGATCTGTTTGACTCTGTTTTGCTCTATATGGCTCATTTTGGCTCAGTTTCGCTCTGCTTCAGTCTGTATTGGTTATCTTTGACACGGTATTGCTCTGTATGGCTCTGTTTGGCTCTGTTGTGCTCTGCTTCGTTCTGTTTGGCTCTGATTGCCCCTGTTTGGCTCTGTTTGGCTCTGTTTGGCTCTGTCTGGCTCTGTTTCGCTCTGTTTCACTCTGTTTAGCTCTGTTTGGATCTGTTTGGCTCTGTTTGGCTCTGTCTGGCTCTGTTTCGCTCTGTATCACTCTGTTTAGCTCTGTTTGGCTCTGTTTGGCTCTGTTGTTCTCTGTTTGGATCTGTTTTGCTCTTTTTGGCTTTGTTTGGCTCCCTTTGGCTCTGTTTGGCTCTGTTTTGCTCTGTTTAACTCTGTTTTGCTCTGCCTGTCTCTCTTTCAATCAGTTTGGCTCTGTTTGGCTCTATTTCGCTCTGTTTCACTCTGTTCAGCTCTGTTTGGTTCTGTTTGGCTCTGATGTTCTCTGTTTGGTTCTGTTTTGCTCTGTTTGGCTCTGTTTGGCTCTGCTTCGCTCCGTTTGACTCTGTTTTGCTCTGTTTCAGTCTGTTTTGCTCTGTTTGGCTCTGTTTGGCTCTGTTTTGCTCTGTTTCACTCTGTTTTGCTCAG
>NW_027600549.1:0-13340 GCF_964194155.1 Cetorhinus maximus | reverse complement strand
TCCCATTAACGTCCCCCTGATCTCACTCTCTGTCCCTTTAACCTCCCCGTGATCTCAGTCTCTGTCCCTTTAACCTGCCCGTGATCTCACTCTCTGGTCCATTACCCTCCCCCTGATCTCACTCTCTGTCCCCTTAACTTTCCCGTGATCTCACTCTCTATCCCTTAAACCTACCCGTCATATCACTCTCTGTCCCATTAACCTCCCCGTGATCTAACTCTCTGTCCCATTAACCTCCCCGTGATCTAACTCTCTGTTCCTTTAACCTCCCCTTGATCTCACTCTCTGTCCCTTTAACCTCCCTGTGATCTCACTCTCTGTCCCATTAACGTTCCGCTGATCTCACTCTCTATCCCTTAAACCTCCCCGTGATATAAATCCCAGTCCCTTTAACCTCCCCGTGATCTCACTCTCTGTCCCTTTAACCTCCCCGTGATCTCACTCTCTGGCCCATTAACCTCCCCATGATCTCACTCTCGGTCCCCTTAACATTCCCGTGATCTCACTCTCTATCCCTTAAACCTCCCCATCACATCATTCTCTGTCCATTTAAACTCCCCGTGATCTCATTCTCTGACCCTTTAACCTCCCGGTGATCTCACTCTCTGTCCCTTTAACCTCCCCGTGAACTCACTCTCTTTTCCTTTAACCACCCCGTGATCTCATTCTGTCACTTTAACCTCCCCGTGATTTCACTCTCTTTCCATTTAACCTTTCCGTGATCTCACTATGTCCCTTTAATCTTCCCTGATCTCATTCTCTGTTCCTTTAACTGTACCCCTGATCTCAATCTCTGTCCCTTTAACTGTCCCCTTGATATCACTCTCAGTCCCTTTAACTGGCCCCCGATCTCACTCTCTGTCCCTTTAATGGTCCCTGCTCTCTCTCTATCCCTTTAACTGTCCCTGATCTGACTCTCTGTCCCTATAACTGTCCCTGATCTCAATCTCTATCCCTTTAACATTCCCGTGATTACACCCTCTTTCCCTTTAACCTCCCCGTGATCTCACTCTCTGTCCCTTTAACCTCTCCATCATCTCACTCTCTGTCCCTTTAAATTCCCTGTGATCTCACTCTCTGTCCCTTTTACCAACCCGTGATCTCACTCTGTCCCTTTAATCTTCCCTTGATCTCACTCTCTATCCCTTTAATCTCCTCGTGATCTCACTATCTGTCCCTTTAATCTCCCCGTGATCTCACTCTTTCGCTTTAAACTCCCCGTTAACTCTCTCTGTCTCTTTAAACTCCCCGTGATCTCACTCTCTGTCCCTTTAACCTCCCCGTGATCGCATTCTCTGTCCCTTTTGCCTCCCTGTGATCTCACTTTCTGTCCTTTTAAACTCCCTGTGATCTCAGTCTCTGTCCTTTGAACTCCCCGTCATCTAACTCTCTGTCCCTTTAACCTCCCCATGATCTCACTCTGCGTACGTTTAACCTCTACGTGATTTCACTCTCTGTCCCTTTAACCTCCCCGTGATCTCACCCTCTGTCCCATTAACATCCCTGTGATCTCATCCTCTGTCCCCGTAAGGTCCCCGCGATCTCAGTCTCTTTCCCTTTAACTCCCCGTGATCTCACTCTGTGTGCGTTTAACCTCCCCGTGATCTCTCTCTCTGTCCCTTTAACCTCCCCATGATCTCAGTCTCGAACTTTTAAACTCCCCGTGATCTCTCTCTCTGTCCCTTTAACCTCCCCGTGATCTCAATCTCAGTCCCTTTAACATCCCCGTGATCTCACTCACTGTCCCTTTAACCTCTCCGTGATCTCACTCTCTGTCCCATTAACATCTCCGTGATCTCACTCTCTGTCACTTTAACCTACCCGTGATCGCAATCTCTGTCCCTTTAACAGTCCCTGTTCTCACTTTTTGTCCTTTTGACTGTCCCCGATCTCAATCATTGTCCCTTTAACCTCCCCATGATCTCACTCTCTGTCCCTTTAACCTCCCGGTGATCTCGCTCACTGTCCCATTAACCTCCCCGTTATCTCACTCTCTGTCCCTTTAACCTGAACGTGATTTCACTCTCTGTCCCTTAAACCTCATCGTGATCTAACTCTCAGTCCCTTTAAACTCCCCGTAATCTCACTCTCTGTCCCTTTAACCTCCCCGTGATCTCACTCTCTGTCACTTTAACGTCCCCTGAACTCACTCTCTGTCCCTTTAACCTCCCCGTGATCTAACTTTCAGTCTCTTTAAACACCCCGTGATCTCACTCTCAGTCCCTTTAACCTCCCCGTGATCTCACTCTGTCCCTTTAACGTCCCCATGAACTCACACTCTGTCCCTTTAACCTCCCCATGATCTCACTCTCTGTCCGATTAACTCCCCGTTATCTCACTCTCTGTCCCTTTAACCTCCCCGTGATTTCACTCTCTGTCCCTTTTACCTCCCCGTGATTTCACTATCTGGCCCCTTAACCTCCCCGTGATCTCAATCTCTGGCCCTTTAACATCCCCGTGATCTCAATTTCTGTCCCTTTAACCTCCCCGTGATCTCACCCTCTGTCCTTTAAACCACCCAGTGATATCACTCTCTGTCCCTTTAACCTCCCCGTGATCCCACTCTCTGTCCCTTTAACCTCGCCGTGATTTCACTCTCTGTCCCTTTAACTTGCCCGTGATCTCAATCTCTGGCCCTTTAACCTCCCCCAGATCACACTCTCTGTCCCTTTAACCTCCCCGTGATCTCACGCTCTGTCCCCTTAAACTCCCCATGATCTTACTCTCTGTTCCTTTCAAGGCACCTGTTCTCACTCTGTCCCTTTAAATGTGCCCGATCACAATCTCTGTAGCTTTAACCTCCATGTGATCTCACTCTCTGTCCCTTTCACTGTCCCTGCTCTCACTCTCTGTCCCTTTAACTACGCCTGATCTCAATCACTATCCCTTTAACAGTCCCTGAACTCAATCTCTGTCCCTTTCACTGTCCTTGTTCTCACTCTCTGTCACTTTAACCTCCCCCTGATGTCACCTTCTGTCCCTTTAACATCCCTGTGATCTCATTCTCTGTCCCTTTAACCTCCCCGTGATAGCACACACTGTCCAGTTATCCTCC
Source organism: Cetorhinus maximus (assembly GCF_964194155.1). Classification (NCBI taxonomy): domain Eukaryota; kingdom Metazoa; phylum Chordata; class Chondrichthyes; order Lamniformes; family Cetorhinidae; genus Cetorhinus; species Cetorhinus maximus. The sequence continues at coordinate 10,285 of NW_027600549.1, read as the reverse complement.
CCGTGATCTCACTCTCTGTCCCTTTAACCGACTCGTGAACTCAATCTCTGTACCTTTAGCCTCCCTGTGATCTCACTCTCTGTCCCTTTAACCTCCCCGTGATCTCCCTCTCTGTCGCTTAAACCTCCCCATAATCGCTCTCTGTCCCTTTAACTTCCCAGTGATCTCACACTCTGTCCCTTTAACCTCCCTGATTTAGCACTCTTTCCCTTTAACCACCTCGTGATTTCTCTCTGTTGCTTTAACCTCCCCGTGATCTAAATCTCTGTCCCTTTAACTTCCCAGTGATCTCACTCTCTTTCCATTTAGCCTCCCCGTGATCTCACTCTCTGTCACATTAACCTCCCCGTGATCTCACTCTCTGTTCCTTTAACCTCCCCGTGATCTCACTCTCTGTCCCGTTAACCTCCCCGTGCTCTCACTCTCATTCCTATTAACCTGCCCGTGATCTCACTCTCTGTCCAATTAACCTCACGGTGATCTCACTCTCTGTCCCGTTAACCTTCCCTTGATCTCAATCTCTGTCCCTATAACCTTCCCTTGATCTCAATCTCTGTCCCTATAACCTCCCCGTGATCTCATTCTCTGTCCTTATAACCTCCCCGTCATCTAACTTTCTAGCCCTTTAACCTCCCCGTGATCTCACTCTCTGTCCCTTTAACCCACCCGTGATCTCACTCTCTGTCCCGTTAACCTCCCCGTGACCTCACTCTCTGTCCTTTAATGCTCCCTGTCATCTAACTCTCTGGCCCTTTAACCTCCCCGTGATCTCACTCTCTGTCCCTTTAACCTCCCCGTGATCTCACTCTCTGTTCCTTTATCCTCCCTGTGATCTCGCTCTCTGTCCCTTTAACCTCCCCGAGAAGTCAGTCACTTTCTCTATAACCTCCCCCAGATCACACTCTCTGTCCCTTTGACCTCCCCGTGATCTCACTCTCTGTCCCTTTCACTTTATCTGATCTCACTCTCTGTCCCTTTAACTGTGACCGATCTCAATCTCTGTCCCTTTAAAGGTCCCTGATCTCAATCTCTGTCCCTTTCACTTTCCCTGTTCTCACTCTCTGTCCCAATAACTCCCCGTGATCTCAATTTCTGTCCATTTAACCTCCCCGTTATCTAACTCGCTGTCCCTTTAACCTCCCCGTGAGCTCACTCTCAGTCCCTTTAACCTCCCCGTGATCTCAGTCTCTGTCTCTTTAACCTCCCCGTGATCTCACTCTGTGTCCCTTTAACATCTCTGTGGTCTCACTCTCTGTCACTTTAACCTCCCCGTGAACTCACTCTCTGCCCCTTTAACCTCCCCGTGATCTAACGCTCTGTCCCTTTAACGTGCCCGTGATCTCAATCTTTGGCCCTTTAGCCTTCCCGTGATCTCACTCTCTGTCTCTTTAACCTCCCCATGTTCTCAATGTCTGGTCCTTTAACCTCCCCTTAACTCACTCTCTGTCCCTTTAACCTCCCCGTGATCTCAATCTCAGTCCGTTTAACCTCCCCGTGATCTCACTCTCTGTCCTTTTAACCTCCCCGTGATCTCACTCTCTGTCCCTTTAACCTCCCCGTGATCGCACTCTCTGTCCCTTTTGCCTCCCTGTGATCTCACTCTCTGACCCTTTAACCTCCCCGTGATTTCACTCTCTGTCCCTTTAACCTCCCCGTGATCGCACTCTCTGTCCCTTTTGCCTCCCTGTGATCTCACTTTCTGTCCTTTTAAACTCCCTGTGATCTCACGCTCTGTCCCTTTAACCTCCCCGTGATCTCAGTCTCTGTCCTTTGAACTCCCCGTCATCTAACTCTCTGTCCCTTTAACCTCCCCATGATCTCACTCTGCGTATGTTTAACCTCCACGTGATTTCACTCTCTGTCCCTTTAACCTCCCCGTGATCTCACTGTCTGTCCCATTAACATCCCTGTGATCTCATCCTCTGTCCCCGTAAGGTCCCCGTGATCTCACTCACTGTCCCTTTAACATCTCCGCGATCTCAGTCTCTTTCCCTTTAACTCCCCGTGATCTCACTCTGTGTGCGTTTAACCTCCCCGTGATCTCTCTCTCTGTCCCTTTAACCTCCCCATGATCTCAGTCTCGAACATTTAAACTCCCCTTGATCTCTCTCTCTGTCCCTTTAACCTCCCCTTGATCTCAATCTCTGTCCCTTTAACCTCCCCGTGATGTCACTCTCTGTCCCTATAACATCCCCGTGATCTCAATCTCTGGCCCTTTAACCTCCCCGTGATCTCAATTTCTGTCCGTTTAACCTACCCGTGATCTCACTCTCTGTCCCTTTAACCTCCCCCAGATCACACTCTCTGTCCCTTTAACCTCCCCGTGATCTCACGCTCTGTCCCCTTAAACTCCCCATGATCTTACTCTCTGTTCCTTTCACGGTACCTGTTCTCACTCTGTCCCTTTAAATGTGCCCGATCACAATCTCTGTAGCTTTAACCTCCATGTGATCTCACTCTCTGTCCCTTTAACAGTCCCTGATCTCAATCTCTGTCCCTTTCACTGTCCTTGTTCTCACTCTCTGTCACTTTAACCTCCCCCTGATGTCACCTTCTGTCCCTTTAACATCCCTGTGATCTCACTCTCTGTCCCTTGAACCTCCCCGTGATCTCACTCTCTGTCCCTTTAACTTCTCCGTGATCTCACTCTCTTTCCTTTTAACCTCCCCGTGATCTCTCTCTCCGTCCTTTTAACCTCCCCGTAATCTCATTCTCTGTCCCTTTAACCTCCACGTGATCTCACTCTCCGTCCTTCAAACCTCCCCGTGATCTCACTCTCTGTCCCTTGAACATCTCCGTGTTCTCAATCTCTGGCCCTTTAACCTCCCCTTAACTCACTCTCTGTCCCTTAAACCTCCCCGTGATCTCACTCTCTGTCCCTTTAACCTCCCCGTGATCTCATTCTTTGTCCCTTTAACCTCCCCTTGATCTCAATCTCTGTCCCTTTAACCTCCCCATCATCTCAATCTCTGTCCCTTTAACCCTCCCGTGATCTCACTCTCTGTCCCTTTAACCTCCCCGTGATCTCATTCTTTGTCCCTTTAACCTCCCCTTGATCTCAATCTCTGTGCCTTTAACCTCCCCTTGATCTCAATCTCTGTCCATTTAACCTCTCCTTGATCTCACTCTCTGTCCATTTAACCTCCCCGTGATCTCACTCACTTTCCCTTTAACCTCCCCGTAATCTCACTCCCTGTCCCTCTTTACTCCCCGTGATCTCACTCTCTGTCCCTTTAACCTCCCCGTGATCTCAGTCTCTGTCCTTTTAAAGTCCCTGTGATCTCTCTCTCTGTCCCTTTAACCTCCCCGTGATCTTGTCTCTGTCCTTTTAACCACCCCGTCATTTAACTCTCTGGCCCTTTAACTGCCCCGTGATCTCACTCTCTGTCCCATTAACTCCCCGTTATCTCACTCTCTGTCCCTTTAACCTCCCCGTGATTTCACTCTCTGTCCCTTTTACCTCCCCGTGATTTCACTATCTGGCCCCTTAACCTCCCCATGATCTGATTCTCTGTCCCTTTAACGTGCCCGTGATCTCAATCTCTGGCCCTTTAGCCTCCCCGTGATCTCAATTTCTGTCCATTTAACCTCCCCGTGATCTCACTCTCTGTCCTTTAAAAAACCCAGTGATATCACGCTGTGTCCCTTTAACCTCCCCGTGATCTCACTCACTGTCTCTTTAATCGACCCGTGATCTCACTCTCTGTCCCTTTAATCTCCCCGTGATCTCACTCTCTGTCCCTTTAACATCTCCGTGACCTCACTCTCTGTTCCTTTAACCTCGCCGTGTTCTCAATCTCTGGCCCTTTAACCTCCCCATAACTCACTCTCTGTCCCTTTAACCTCCAAGTGATCTCACTCGCTGTCCCTTAAACCTCCCCGTGATCTCACTCTTTGTCCCTTTAACCTCCCCTTGATCTCAATCTCTGTCCCTTTAACCTCCCCGTGATCTCAATCTCTGTCCCTTTAACCTCCCCTTGATCTCACTCTCTGTCCCTTTAACTTCCCCGTGATCTCACTCTCTGTCCCATAAACCCTCCCGTGATCTCACTCCAAGTCCCTTTAACCTCCCCGTGATCTCACCCTCTGTCCTTATAACATCCCCGTGATCTCACTATCTGTACCTTTAACCTCCCCGTGATCTCACTCTCTGTCCATTTAACCTCCCCTTGATCTCACTCTCTGTCCCTTTAACCTCCCCGTGATCTCACTCACTGTCCCTTTAACCTCCCCGTAATATCGCTCTCTGTCCCTTTAACGTCCAAGTGATCTCACTCTCTGTCCCTTAAACCTCCCCGTGATCTCACTCTCTGTCCCTTTAACCTCCCCGTGATCTCACTCTTTGTCCCTTTAACCTCCCCTTGATCTCAATCTCTGTCCCTTTAACCTCCCCGTCATCTCAATCTCTGTCCCTTTAACCTCCCCTTGATCTCACACTCTGTCACTTTAACTTCCCCGTGATCTCACTCTCTGTCCCTTTATCCCTCCCGTGATCTCACTCCAAGTCCCTTTAACCTCCCCGTGATCTCACCCTCTGTCCCTATAACATCCCCGTGATCTCACTATCTGTACCTTTAATCTCCCCGTGATCTCACTCTCTGTCCCTTTAACCTCCCCGTGATCTTACTCTCTGTCCATTTAACCTCTCCTTGATCTCACTCTCTGTCCCTTTAACCTCCCAGTGATCTCACTCACTGTCCCTTTAACGTCCCCGTGATCTCAGTCTCTGTCTTTTTAAAGTCCCTGTGATCTCTCTCTCTGTCCCTTTAACCTCCCCGTGATCTTGTCGCTGTCCTTTTAACCTCCCCGTCATCTAACTCTCTGGCCCTTTAACTGCCCCGTGATCTCACTCTCTGTCCCATTAACTCCCTGTTATCTCACTCTCTGTCCCTTTAACCTCCCCGTGATTTCACTCTCTGTCCCTATTACCTCCCCGTGATCTCAATCTCTGGCCCCTCAACCTCCCCATGATCTGATTCTCTGTCCCTTTAACGTGCCCGTGATCTCAATCTCTGGCCCTTTAGCCTCCCCGTGATCTCAATTTCTGTCCCTTTAACCTCTCCGTGATCTCACTCTCTGTCCTTTAAACCACCCAGTGATATCACGCTGTGTCCCTTTAACCTCCCCGTGATCTCACTCACTGTCCCTTTAATCTACCCGTGATCTCACTCTCTGCCCCTTTAATCTCCCCGTGATCTCACTCTCTGTCCCTTTAACATCTCCGTGACCTCACTCTCTGTTCCTTTAACCTCGCCGTGTTCTCAATCTCTGTCCCTTTAACCTCCCCTTAACTCACTCTCTGTCCCTTTAACCTCCAAGTGATCTCACTCTCTGTCCCTTAAACCTCCCCGTGATCTCACTCTCTGTCCCTTTAACCTCCCCGTGATCTCACTCTTTGTCCCTTTAACCTCCCCTTGATCTCAATCTCTGTCCCTTTAACCTCCCCGTGATCTCAATCTCTGTCCCTTTAACCTCCCCTTGATCTCACTCTCTGTCCCTTTAACTTCCCCGTGATCTCACTCTCTGTCCCATAAACCCTCCCGTGATCTCACTCCAAGTACCTTTAACCTCCCCGTGATCTCACTATCTGTACCTTTAACCTCCCCGTAATCTTGCTCTCTGTCCTTTTAACCTCCAAATGATCTCACTCTCTGTCCCTTAAACCTCCCGGTGATCTCACTCTCTGTCCCTTTAACCTCCCCGTGATCTCACTCTCTGTCCCTTTAACCCTCCCGTGATCTCACTCCAAGTCCCTTTAACCTCCCCGTGATCTCACTCTCTGTCCCTATAACATCCCCGTGATCTCACTCTCTGTCCCTTTAACCTCCCCGTGAACTCACTCACTGTCCCTTTAACCTCCCCGTAATCTCACTCCCTGTCCCTTTAACCTCCCCGTGATCTCACTCTCTGTCACATTAACGTCCCCGTGAACTCACTCTCTACCCCTTTAACCTCCCCGTGATCTCACTCTTTGTCCCTTTAACCTCCCCGTGATCTTACTCTCTGTCCATTTAACCTCCCCTTGATCTCACTCTCTGTCCATTTAACCTCCCCGTGATCTCACTCACTGTCCCTTTAACCTCCCCGTAATCTCGCTCTCTGTCCCTTTAACCTCCCCGTGATCTCACTCTCAGCCACTTTAACCTCCCCGTGATCTCACTCTCTCTCACTTTAACGTCTCTGTGAACTCACTCTCTACCCCTTTAACCTCCCCATGATCTCACTCTCTGTCCCTTTAACCTCCGCGTGATCTCACTATCTGTACCTTTAACCTCCCCGTGATCTCACTCTCTGTCCCTTTAACCTCCCCGTAATCTCGCTCTCTGTCCCTTTAACCTCCCCGTGATCTCACTCTCAGCCACCTTAACCTCCCCGTGATCTCACTCTCTGTCACTTTAACGTCCCCGTGAACTCACTCTCTACCCCTTTAACCTCCCCATGATCTCACTCTCTGTCCCTTTAACCTCCCCGTGATCTCAATCTGTGTACGTTAAACCTCCCCGTGATCTCTCTCTCTGGCCCTTTAACCTCCCCGTGATCTCAGTCTCTGTCCTTTTAAAGTCCCCGTGATCTCTCTCTCTGTCCCTTTAACGTGCCCGTGATCTCAATCTCTGTCCCTATAACTTCCCCGTGATCTCACTCTCTGTCCGTTTAACCTCCCCGAGAAGTCACTCACTTTCCCTATAACCTCCGCCAGATCAAACACTCTGTCCCTTTAACCTCCCCGTGATCTCACGCTCTGTCCCCTTAAACTCCCCATGATCTTACTCTCTGTTCCTTTCACGGTACCTGTTCTCACTCTCTGTCCCTTTAAATGTGCCCGATCACAATCTCTGTAGCTTTAACCTCCACGTGATCTCACTCTCTGTCCCTTTCACTGTCCCTGCTCTCACTCTCTGTCCCTTTAACTGCGCCTGATCTCAATCACTATCCCTTTAACAGTCCCTGATCTCAATCTCTGTCCCTTTCACTGTCCTTGTTCTCACTCTCTGTCACTTTAACCTCCCCCTGATGTCACCTTCTGTCCCTTTAACATCCCTGTGATCTCACTCTCTGTCCCTTGAACCTCCCCGTGATCTCACTCTCTGTCCCTTTAACTTCTCCGTGATCTCACTCTCTGTCCTTTTAACCTCCCCGTGATCTCTCTCTCCGTCCTTTTAACCTCCCCGTGATCTCACTCTCTGTTCCTTTTACCCTCCCGTGATCTCACTCTCTGTCCCTTTAACCTCCCCGTAATCTCATTCTCTGTCCCTTTAACCTCCACGTGATCTCACTCTCCGTCCTTTAAACCTCCCCGTGATCTCACTCTCTGTTCCTTTAACCTCCCCATGATCTCAGTCTCTGTCCTTTTAAACTCCCCGTGATCTCTCTCTCTATCCCTTTAACCTCCCCGTGATCTCAAACTCAGTCCATTTAACATCCCCGTGATCTCACTCACTATCCCTTTAATCTCCCCGTGATCTCAGTCTCTGTTCCTTTAACCTCGCCGTGTTCTCAATCTCTGGCCCTTTAACCTCCCCTTAACTCACTCTCTGTCCCTTTAACCTCCAAGTGATCTCAATCTCTGTCCCTTTAACCTCCCCTTCATCTCACTCTCTGTCCCTTTAACCCTCCCGTGATCTCACTCCAAGTCCCTTTAACCTCCCCGTGATCTCACTCTCTGTCCCTTTAACCTCCCCGTGATCTCACTCTCTGTCCCTTTAACCCTCCCGTGATCTCACTCCAAGTCCCTTTAACCTCCCCGTGATCTCATCCTCTGTCCCTATAACATCCCCGTGATCTCACTCTCTGTCCCTTTAACCTCACCTTGATCTCACTCTCTGTCCCATTAACCTCCCCGTGATCTCACTCACTGTCCCTTTAACCTCCCCGTAATCTCACTCCCTGTCCCTTTAACCTCCCCGTGATCTCACTCTCTGTCACTTTAACGTCCCCATGAACTCACTCTCTACCCCTTTAACCTCCCCGTGATCTCACTCTCTGTCCCTTGAACCTCCCCGTGATCTCAGTCTCTGTCCCTGTAACGTCCCCGTGATCTCACTCTCTATCCCTTTTAACTCCCCGTGATTTCACTCACTGTCCCTTTAACCTCCCCGTGATCTCAATCTGTGTACGTTTAACCTCCCCGTGATCTCTCTCTCTGTCCCTTTAACCTCCCCGTGATCTTGTCTCTGTCCTTTTAACCTCCCCGTCATCTAACTCTCTGGCCCTTTAACTGCCCCGTGATCTCACTCTCTGTCCCTTTAACCTCCCCTTAACTGAATCTCTGTCCCTTTAACCTCCCCGTGATCTCAATCTCTGTCCCTTTAACATCCCCGTGATCTCACTCTCTGTCCCTTTAACCTCCCCGTGATCTCAGTCTCTGTCCCTGTAACGTCCGCGTGATCTCACTCTCATTCCATTTTAACTCCCCGTGATTTCCCTCACTGTCCCTTTAACCTCCCCGTGATCTCAATCTGTGTATGTTAAACCTCCCCGTGATCTCTCTCTCTGTCCCTTTAACCTCCCCGTGATCTCAGTCTCTGTCCTTTTAAAGTCCCCGTGATCTCTCTCTCTGTCCCTTTAACCTCCCCGTGATCTTGTCTCTGTCCTTTTAACCTCCCCGTCATCTAACTCTCTGGCCCTTTAACCGCCCCGTGATCTCACTCTCTGTCTCTTTAACATCCCCATGTTCTAAATCTCTGGTCCTTTAACCTCCCCTTAACTCACTCTATGTCCCTTTAACCTCCCCGTGATCTCAATCTCTGTCCCTTTAACATCCCCGTGATCTCACTCTCTGTCCCTCTAACCTCCCCGTGATGTCACTCTCTGTCCCTATAACATCCCCGTGATCTCAGTTTCTCTCCCTTTAACCTCCCCGTGATCTCACTCTCTGTCCCTTTAACCCTCCCGTGATCTCACTCCAAGTCCCTTTAACCTCCCCGTGATCTCACCCTCTGTCCCTATAACATCCCCGTTATCTCACCCTCTGTCCCTATAACATCCCCGTGATCTCACTATCTGTACCTTTAACCACCCCGTGATCTCACTCTCTGTCCCTTTAACCTCCCCGTGATCTTACTCTCTGTCCATTTAACCTCCCCTTGATCTCACTCTCTGTCCCTTTAACCTCCCCGTGATCTCACTCACTGTCCCTTTAACCTCCCTGTAATCTCACTCTCTGTCCCCTTAACCTCCCCGTGATCTCACTCTCAGCCACTTTAACCACCCCGTGATCTCACTCTCTGTCACTTTAACGTCCCCGTGAACTCACTCTCTACCCCTTTAACCTCCCCGTGATCTCACTCTCTGTCCCTTTAACCTCCCCGTGATCTCAGTCTTTGTCCCTGTAACGTCCCCGTGATCTCACTCACTATCCCTTTTAACTCCCCGTGATTTCACTCACTGTCCCTTTAACCTCCCCGTGATCTCAATCTGTGTACGTTAAACCTCCCCGTGATCTCTCTCTCTGTCCCTTTAACCTCCCCGTTATCTCAGTCTCTGTCCTTTTTAAGTCCCCGTGATCTCTCTCTCTGTCCCTTTAACCTCCCCGTGATCTTGTCTCTGTCCTTTTAACCTCCCCGTCATCTAACTCTCTGGCCCTTTAACCGCCCCGTGATCTCACTCTCTGTCTATTTAACCTCCCCATGTTCTAAATCTCTGGTCCTTTAACCTCCCCTTAACTCACTCTCTGTCCCTTTAACCTCCCCGTGATCTCAATCTCTGTCCCTTTCACTGTCCTTGTTCTCACTCTCTGTCACTTTAACCTCCCCCTGATGTCACCTTCTGTCCCTTTAACATCCCTGTGATCTCTCTCTCTGTCCCTTTAACCTCCCCGTGATCTCAGTCTCTGTCCTTTTAACCTCCCCGTCATCTAAAACTCTGTCCCTTTAACCTCCCCGTGATCTCACTCTCTGTACCATTAACATCTCCGTGATCTCACACTCTGTCCCTTTAACCTAGCCGTTATCTCAATCTCTGGCCATTTTACCTACCCTTAACTCACTCTCTGTCCCTTTAACAGTCCCTGTTCACACTTTTTGTCCTTTTGACTGTCCCCGATCTCAATCTTTGTCCCTCTAACCTCCCCGTGATCTCACTCTCTGTCCCTGCAACCTCCCCGTGATCTCACTCTCTGTAACTTTAACAGTCCCGTGGTCTCACTCCCTGTCCCTTTAACCTCCCCGTGATCTCACCCTCTGTCGCTTTAACCTCCCCGTGATCTCACTCTCTGTCCCTTTAACCTCCCCGTGATCACTCTCTCTGTCCCTTTAACCTCCCCGTTATCTCACTCAACGTCCCTTTA